>NW_011889295.1:79878-100251 GCF_000151845.1 Pteropus vampyrus | reverse complement strand
TGTGAAAAAAATAAATAAATAAATATAAAACGTGGTTGCGTGCAAAGGTACACATTTGAATATTAAATATTGAATATGCTTTCATTAAAAAAGTGCACATTAAAGGCAACATAAACAATAAAAAATTAATATTTCCATATATGTTTCTAATCGTTTCGTTTCTGTTGTTTCTGTTCCAAACGTTCTATCAAATGAAAAGTTAAATACAAACTATGGTTAATGAATATCAAGATTTCGTCTTGAGATTAAATAAGGCTACATTTTTTTAAACTTTAATGTTTGGAAGTTGTAATTAAATCTCATTTAAATTCTTATAAAAATGATTTGCATTCTAGTATTCAGTATTCTTCTAGTTGCCAAGATGAACAGTTAGAGTAATGGGAATTGTCCAATATCACAAAATATTCAACTGCCATGTGCAACCGTTGTGAATACCATGCTACCTGAGATAGTGTGATGGTTGCACAGCTCTGTGAACATACTAAAAACTATTGCATTCTACTTCTTTACAAAAAGTAAAATAAAAGTAAAAGGGACCTGACCTACTCGTGGAACTTCAGACTCAGGCTGACCGATTTCAAGCGCCCAGCATGGCGTCACCGAAAGCAGAGTGGGCAAGCGAAGCACGGCAGCTCGTCATCGTGTTGGATTTCCGCCACAGTAGACGAGAGAATAGATAATAGTTATTTGTAGTAAAATAATTAGGAAGTGGTAAGTTTTGGATGTTTATTCCCCTTGTTTTTAATATAATTTATTTAATTGTAAGTCAACGTGATTCGATTTTTAATAATGGCTGTGTTTAACCATCGGTTCGCAATATCCTAAACATTTAAGTCAGCATAGTTGTCTGCGACACACCACAGCACGCAGGGCACCAGGAACCTGCTGAACATCTACCAAGAGGCTGCTGTCTGTCTGCATTTGATGAGGTGACAGACATAGCCAGGATCTGGAAGCACGTAAGACAGGGATATTTAAAACAAAGCATTTTAGTCCAACAAACTGTAATTCGTTCTAAGCACCTATTCGTTCCGTACCTACTTTTTTGCTCCCTTAATGATCACGGCTCTAATTTTGAGCAACTATTAGACACCAGGGATGTGAATTTATATTCCGTCATCACTTCCAAGTTAGGTGTTGTTATTATCCCATCTTACAGATGAGGAAAACCGAGGCACAGAGAGGTTAAAAGACAGCCCAAGGTCAAACCTTTTGCCCCCTGCCACAGGGCCTCTTGAATGGTTTGGTGTGTACCCGCCTCTTTCTAACCTGACAAAACCCAGAAGCCAACAACTATGTCATTGGACATGTTGCCACTTTAAATCCCTTCCAGTTGGTCCTCATGCCTACCTCTTCTGCTTTTTCTGAAATGTCGTTTATTCTTTGGCTCGAGCTATTTTCCTTCTCATCTTCTCTGGGTTTATGCTCTTGCATTTAACTGATGTGATAACGCCCTTTTCTTTAAAGTTATCTAGCCAAAGCCAGTGGTAGTTTATAAGGTCCACCAGATAATCAATGCGTGTGACAACCCGTAGGCATTGTACACACTTTCGTAGCGGGGTTAGGGGGGATTCACCAGCACCAGAGCTGGGGAGAAGCAACAGGGGCCAGGCCTGCACCCCCTCCCCGGGAAACTGTCTGCAGATGTCGTCACTCTCACAGCATCCTCGTCAACAGTGTTGACAGGTAACCAGTGTGGTCACCTTAAGGGGAGACTGTGGCCCAGCAAGGTCGGTGACTCTCCCGGGGCATCAGCAAATCAGCACCAGAGACCTGCGGGCAACGAGCATCCTGGGCAGAACCCAACCAAGAATGAGATTGCCTCGTGCTGAATCCGGTGTCTGCTGAACGACTGGATGACGATTTCCGAAACGACTCGCTTCTCCCCTGACCATGTACACAGCGTGTCGCCTTGGAGCCTCTGACTCTGTTTTGTATTTCTCGACTTGTCTAAACTATGAAGTCCTTAGGATAAGCAACGGAGCGACTTAAGCTCCCTAACATCAATTTCCTTTGTCTTTCCCATCATGGTTACACCTGCCTCACAGGGTGGACGTGAGGGGTAAACAAACGTGCCTGGGGAGGAGCTGGCGTCTTGTCCACGATGCACGTCCCTTGCAGACACTGGTCTGATCGGAGGCACTTCAAACATCTGATCGTCAGATCAGAAGTGCACAAGTGTCAGCAGTCCTCATTCTTACTTTAACGCACGTCTACAGTTTGTGATTCATCCAGTGTCCAGGACTCTGCGCGTCCTACAAGTGGGCTTTGAGGGTGTATGTTTATATATCCTGAAAGCCCATCCATATATCTAGCGCCACCTCCACAAGCGACTAAGGCCTGCTGGCTCGCCTGGGTTGGTAATTATCATCTCCACCTGGAAAAATCCCCAGTGACTCAGCCGAGTGGAAATGCCACCTATGCCTTGAGGACAGGAAAAGAGCTGGGACCTTGGCCAATCCCGACAGGCCAGCAGCTCTCTGGTTCCTGGTGGAAAGTCAACGTGGGTTTCTTGCCTCACAGGAAAGAACACACACCCGGGAGTCACAAGCTGCCTCTCCCGCCTCGGTCACGTCACCCTCCTCGGCTTCGTGCTCCTGGTCTGTCACAGGATGGTGGGGACTTGGGCGAGCTCTCAGGTGGCCCCTTTAGTTCTGAAATGCTATGAACTCACGGAAGGGTGACATTTAGTCTGTGATAAGCTATGAGCAGCCCCCAACAGCTCTTCTGAAGTCAAGGAGACATCTTGCTCTTATGCAAATTGCAAAGTCGCAGTGAATACTCAATAAATAAATCATTTTGCCAGCTTTAAAACAATGCTTTAGGAAAACTCCCACACCTCCAACAGACTGACTTGCGGCAGCAGGCAGATTTCGAGGACAAAAAAAAATTGCAAAGCGCTTGGTGTTGCAAACCAGCTGAGGTTTTATGTAGATTAGCCCAGAGCCCCAAATTCGTCTGCAAGAAGCAGGCCTGGGAAGGCAGCCTTGACAAGGGCGTCCTCAGCAGAGGCAGCAGAATCGGGACGGTGGCAGGCCAAGGTGTCCGCGAAAGAGGACTTGCGGGGAAAGACTTCGATTCAAACCCAGGCGGAACAATGCATACTTGCCACCCCTGGAGTCCACCACCCTCGATGCAAGCGGAAGGCCTGTATTTAAACACGTGACTTGTTTGTATTTCTTGAGAGAACATAGAATTTAAGAGCTGGAGGGATGTGTCATCCTATATTTCCTTCCTATTTACCGATCTGCCAAGTTGAGGATTTTCGTTCAGATAAACACCCTTAAAGGGTCGGTACACCGAAGCTGTGACTTAGAACGGCCCCACGCGCTGCTGTGGGTGCCGCCTTCTGCGTCTTCCTTGAGGGGGCGTGAGGCCCGGCACGCTGTTTCCACCTAAATCAAGCTATAGGTGTTCACTGAGCATCCACTGTGTCCGAGATGCTGGGCCGGGGTGGAAGGACAAAGAGGCAGAAGTCGCTTAGGCTCTGGCGACCTGTTGAGCATTAACAGGCACCAGTAGCACCGAAGGCCTGTGGAGACTGTGGACGTGCCAGCTGCGGATAGGCAGGGCCTCGGAGGGGGACACGCCGTCCCGGGGGGCACGGTCCTAGGCCCCGGTCCTCGTCCCTCACCCCCCCCCGACTCCTACTGTCCCTGCCAAGTCTCACTCGTTCTCTAGCCCCCCTGCACTGACAACTCCCAACTGGACCTCGAGCCAGGCCTCTGTCCGTGATCCCAGACTGGGGTCCAGTGCACACGTCGAGCTCGACGTACCCCGGACGGAGGCCCTCCCCTCCCTCCAGGCTGCCCTTGCTCCTGGGGCCGGGGTCTCCTCACAGCCCCCCTCCCCGCCTCCCCCTACCGGCCGCCTCCCCCCCACCAGGCCCTGCCCCCCTCGCCGCCCATCTCTCTTTAGTCCATTCTGCTGCCTCCGTCCCCCAGGTGTCGCCCGCCGGGGTCACCAGGGCCAGCCCGGTCCCCGGCCTGCCCGAGGCCTGGGTCTTGGCATCTTCCGCTGGCTGCGAGGGCTAACCCATATCTGTCCAGAACATTCCTTTTGTGCCAAAGTCAGCCAGGGTCCGTTTCTGTTGCTTGTGCCCAAATACCCAGAGCGGCCCCTCTCACGTCCCCTCGTGCAGTGCTGGGCCTGCTGGGTGACGTGCCCTCTGTGAGCCTGGCCACCTGCCAAGTCACCACATCTCCCGGCAGACTCAGGGACCTTACTGCCCTCTCTCTTCCTCCTACTTCTCAGGACAACCACAGTCATGGTGTCAAGGTCTCGGAGCCAGAGGCCCCTGGGACCTGGGGCCGGTGAACGCACAGGGCCTCTGTCTCCCTCGTCTCCTGGCTGCTTCTCTTGGGAGCACCGTAGCAGGTGCCCCTCCCAGCATGCGCTCAGGCACGGCCAAGACAAGGGGGGCAGTGAACGCCATCGTCTCCGCCAAGTCGCGTCTGGACCTTGACAGAGGAGGCACACTCCCTTCCTAAGGGAGGCCCCTGCTGCCTATGAGCAAGTCGGCCCCCGCTCCCAGAACCATGGCTCTCCAGCACTTCGCGGAGGTCCCAGTGGGGCCAGAGTGGATGAGGGGAGAGGGAAAGACGCCCTCCTCAGACCCCAACAGCTGCTTCACAGCTATGTGACCTGTGCAAGTCACCTGACGTTGCTGAAATGTCACTTTATCTGAAAAGTCAGCGATTCTCCCTTAAGACGGAGCATGAACTCCTACAGGTACACAGCAGGTGTCTGGCGAGTGACCGCCAGTGGTCCTTGCTCGATGGGAACGCTCCGAACCGTCCCCCGTCCCTTCATCAGGGCATGCGAAAGGAGGATCAGGACAGCTGTGGCCTCTGCACCCTTCCTCGTCTGCGTGGGGAACGGGGAGCCTGGGGGTGGACGCGGGGCGGGCTTGGCCCCAGCCCCCTTCCCTGTTGGGGGCCCCTGTGCCCTCTGCGCGCAGCCCAGGTGGAGGGTGAGGGTGGGTGCTGGGCGCTTATGGGACAGGGCCCAGCAAGCCTGGGGCGGGGGCGGGGCTAATCTTACTGGGGTCCGCGATGGGGTTGTGGCTGTGAGACCAGCGCTCTCACCAAGCTCAGCCTCTCCTAGAGTAGAGCCACTGTTCGGGTCCCCAGGGTCCTTCCCCTTTGGGTTAAAACTCAGGAAGGAGAGGGGGAAGTATCATTTATTTAGCAAAGGCCTGTATAGCATTTATGTGCCAGGCCCTATTCTAAGCGCTTTACTCATCTAAGGCCATTTAAACTGTGTTACAGCCCCAGGCGGTAGTGACTGCAATCACTCTCACTTCACAGATGACGACTGGGGACCAGAGAGGGGGACAGGCCCAAGGCCCGCGGCTCATAAGTGGCAGAGGCAGGGTTTGGGCTCGGGGGGCCCAGCACTCCCCCCGCTGGGGTATTCGCAGCCCTCCGTCAAACAGCCCGTAACATTCTGTAACATTAATTCGATCCACAAAGCATTGCGACCTGCAAAATATATTAGTCTTGTATTCCTATTTTAAGACCGAGCAGTGGCTGGGAGGAAATAGATAAGGAGTTTGTGCTTCCCGGAGCTCTGGGCCTGGCAGACCCTCCCATCGGTGTGGATCGGGGTAACCGAGCAGCCGACGGGTGAGGCCTAGAACAGGTCACACGGGTGGTGGGGGTGGCTCCTTTCTGGTCTGCGCACCTGCAGGCGGAAATTACTAACTGGACATCATAATACACGAGCCGCCGCAAACAAATTTAATAAACACATGGAAATGTACCAAGACAGGAAAGGGAGCAATGGAGCCACCAAGCAGAGGCAGGCGGGCAGCCTAGGTCGGGGGGCTTGGGGCCGCCGTCTGCCTTGAAGGAAGAAGTCTTAGTGCCCGTGGAAACTGATTAGCTACTCACAGCACCTGCTCAGCTTTCTCTTAAATAATTAATGTGAACATAGAGAACGTTGCATATGGCAACAGGAAAACGGCAGCCAGGAAGGAAGTGGTGCCGTGGTCTCGCAAACCAGAAAGGGGAGGGGGCCGGGAGGGGCGCAGCTCCGCAGGGCCCACAGCCTCGGGGCGTGGCCCAGTCCGCCACTCACACGCTCTGTGGCCTCAAACCTGAGAAAGCCAGTTTCTCTGGCTGGGCTGAAGGGCCTGCTGCCTGTCCGCAGCTCCCTGTCAAGCCTGGCTGTCCTTGAGTCCCCGAGCTCTTGCTTCAGGTCGGGGCACGGCCTGGAGGAGCTGGTGGCGGGCGGGATGGAATCCGGTCTGACTGGGGTGGGGGAGAAGAGAAGTTTCCATCAGGGACTCTGACTCCCTGGTTGCTCTCCTGGAGCCGGTGTGGTCTGAAAAAAAAAAAAAAAATGCTGGCTGCCCAGAACATGCTGGACAAGCCCTCACAGAGACTATTCTGTGAGCACCTCTGATGACCGGCCCGGGCCTGGCCTGCGGCTGCCGCCATAACCAACGGGCAGGGCCGCAGCCAGGCCCAGGCCCAAAGTATCTGGGCAGATGAGGCCAAACGTGGCCGGAGGGCTGGCTTCCTGGGCATGTGACTGATGCAGTCACAGAGGGCCCCATGCTTAGAAGGGGAACATGTGACTGGAGTTCCGTGCTCTGCGGTCACCATCTTAGAATTCTTAACACTTTTATCTTTCAACCTGTGTTTCGTAGATGAAATCCAGGGAGAATAAAGTGCACTCGGGGGGCTCGGAGCCTCAGCTCACACACGGCCCCACCCCATCACCTCCCGGCCTCCCCGCCTCCGAGCGCCCTGGCCCCATCCGGCCTTACCCTTCCTGCCAAACCCGGGTCACCCGCCACCCTCATCCCCCAGCAGTGGGGCGTGGTAGTGGCTGTCCCCACCCTCAGCTGGCGGTAGTGCGGCATCCCCCACTGGTCTGAATACCAAAGGCTGGGGTGGGGGAGATGAGAAGTTGCCCCCTTTGGGAGCTGTCTGTCCTCCACTGTGGTTGGGGTGGTGGCCCATGGGGGCAGCAATGATGGAGTATTTTCATTTTGCCTTGGGTCCCGCAAATTCTCTAGCTGGCCCTGTGTGGCTGGGGCCATGCCAGGAGCCACGACCTTAAACGCTGTTTTGTGCTGTCCCCAGCAGGAGCGGATGGCTCTTCGGACCCCATTGCCTCTCGTCAGGGCAATGGCTGGGAATGGGAACCGTGTGGCTCATCCACAGACTTCTCAGCTGGGAACCGCCACCTGCAGATCTCCACGTGCAAAAGGACGTTTCCCGGGAGATGTGGCAAATGCGTTGACTCCTCGAGGAAGAGCAGGGCCGGGCCGGGCGGGGAAAGGTGCTCGAGGCTGGAGGAACATCATTTGCTAAGATTCCTAAGCTCGGAACCATCTTGACGTTTGGGGGATCTGGGCATGGGGCAGGCCGAGAACGGGGCCGCACTGAACGGCCTCACGCAAGAGCTTCACGAGGCTGGGTTTTATCTTTCTGGCCAGCTCCCAAACCCTATCGGGTGGCCAGGAGTAGAGGCCAAAGTGGCTTTATTGAAGCAAGGCATTTCCTCAAAGTGTCATATCGTTTCCTTACGGTATATGTGAATGGTGTTGCTTAAGAGAATCACGCTTTATGTTATAAAAACATTTCAAAAGACACCCACTGAAAAACAGTGATGCCGAAGCTGGGGGCGGGGGGGAGGGATGGCGCCTCCCTCTAGGAAATGTTCCCTCCTGGGCTGTTCCGCTGGGAAAAGCCCAGAGGAGGGAGAGAGAGGGAGATGGATGACTGATCGGTTATGAACTGACGGCCAATAGATGTATGAAAAGATGCTCGACATCACTCATCATCAGAGAAATGCAAAGTAAAACCACCGTGAGATATAATCTCACACCTGTCAGCACAGCCGTCGTCAATAAATCCACAAACAACAAGTGTTGGCGAGGACATGGAGGAAACGCAAGCCCTGGGCCCTGTTGGTGACATCGCACGTGGGCGCAGCCCCTGTGGAATATTAAACATAGAGCTACCTTACGACCCAGCAACGCCGCTTCTGGGTGTGTAGCCAAAGAAAACCAACACACTAATTCTGAAAGATATACGCACCCCTATGTTCACTGCAGCGCTATTTATTATAGCCAAGATATGGAAACAAGCTAAGCGCCCATCACTAGATGATTGGATAAAGAAGTTGTGGTACATATATGCAACGGAATATTACTCAGTCATAAAAAATGAGATCTTGCTGTTGCAAGAACACGGATGGACCTGGAAGGTATTATGCTAAGTGAAATAAGTCAGGCAGAGAAAGACAAATACCCTAGGATTTCACTTACATGTGGAACCTATGGAACAAAATAAATGGACAAACAAAACGGAAATAAGCTCATAGATACAAAGAACAAACCGGCGATTGCCGAATGGAGGGGGATTGGGAGGTGGGGTGAAAAAGGGGAAGGGATTATGAAGTTCAAATTGGTCCTTGCGAAAGAGTCACAAGGATGTGAACTATAACATGGGGAATATAGTGTCGGGGGGGACTAGACTAATTGGGGGGATATAAGGACATGTCCGTCATGGTGTCATGGTGCCCACACGGCCCCAGGAATTGGAGTGGTAGCCCAGAGCCGGACAATGCAGGAACCGGGGGACCCAGCTCTCCCCAAAACAAGTCGGAACGGGCTTTATGATATGCCCCATGCGGGGGCCTCCGTGGGTGCGGAGGAGCCACGTTCTCTGGGTTGATAGCCACTGTCCCTGTGTTACAGGCTGGGAAGTCTGGCTAGGTGACTCATGCCAGCTCACGCGGCCGTGCAGGACTCCCCCTCCAACTGACCTGCTCTGAAACCTCGCTGTGACCTCAGAATACGCCCATTCCCCAACTTACCCAGTGTTCCCAGTGCCTGTGTGAGCTGGTTACGGGGCTTCGCGCACGTCACACACGCACCGCTGGCCCTTGTACAGACCACATCGAGCCTCGCAGTGTGCTGTCAGAAAACACGGTAGGGCGTGGTAATGGCAAGGGACCCTGGGGGGCGTAGACAGGGGTCAGGAAAGGCCTCTCGGAAAAGATAACCTCTGAGTAAGAGCTGGAATGACAGGAACAAGCCAGCCACGTAAAGCTCTGTGAGTGGCAGGTTATTAAACGCACACCGTCCTTCATCAGAGGCCCAGCGCCAAATCAGCAGCATTTAACGCCCGGGCTGCATTTACAGTGACTTCGGGACAGGGAGTGACTAGAAAATGTTCACGGTGACGGATGACGCCACAACACACGGATAGAAAGGCTTACATGCAACAGGACCGAAATGATTGCCGGCCGGGTCCACGCGCCCACTGCCTCCGCCGCCCACCAAGGACGGTCCCGCCTTAGCCGTGTCCACCTTGGCCGTGTCCGCTGCTCCGCATCCCTGCCCTTCGAGGCCGATCGTCCTGATCATATGGATTCGTGAAGGCTGCGTGGAGCCAGGCGAGCAGAAGGAGGAAGGAAGCTCTTGAGGGAAGCGACGAGGGGGAGAAAGGAGATTTTCAGACGCGTGTCTCTGAACTCGGCGTCACCTTTCTGGTACGTGACGAATACATGTAAAGGACCTTAACGGGTTGAAATCGCCAGTGGAGGGAGGGCCCGGCTGGACCGTGGGAGTCACAGCTTTGTAAATGTTGCGCTTATACACGTAGCTACGGCCACAGATAGGAGTTTGGAATCTATTTGAAAGGTAATGGGAGGCCACCGAAGGGGCCATCGAATGGAGGAGTGACGTAATGTCACTTATGTTTTAAAAATATAACCCGGGCTGTTGAATGTGGAGCTGGCGGGTGGGGGAGGGGCAGCATGAACCCCAAGAAGGCCAGGTGGAAGGCCCCCATCTGATGCCCCTGAGCCACCAGCCTGTGCCACCGAGGTCCCAGCATGCCTTGCAGCCACCTCTGTACACAGGTGCCCTCCGCCCGGCGCATCTCTCCAGATACAGAGCCAGCCTGGGCGTCAGCCCCTTTAACACTCACACCCCACTTCCTTCCCTCGCTGTGCACGGTCTTCCCACCACCATGTCCCGGGCCCGAATGAGTGTTCCAGAAGCTCATGAGATACACCGTCATCTCCTGTGCACACACAAATGTCACGGCAACAGCAACTCGGTGACAACAGCAAAGAAGCCAGACTGGAATTCTCCACCCCGAGAGCCGGTCACCTGCGAGGCCAAACCTGCCAAATGCTGCCCGTCCCAAGTGCTCACGTCCGCCCAGCTTTGCACAAGGCACAGGTGACGTTTAAGTCGCGTGGGAATAAACCGTGGGTGCACGTGAAACCCTTTCAGATGTGCGTTTTTCTGCCTCAGTGGGGCTGAGGACAGGACGCGACAGGGACTAGATGTGAGCTGCACGCAAGGTGGGTTTAGCAATTGGGGACCTTGGAGCATCCACAAAAGGCGGTCCGGGTAGTCTGTAGCCACGATTCCAGTTTCAAGCACATCCATCTGCTGGAAGTCTATCCCTTGCAGAGGCAAAAAATCTGCACATTTGAATGAAAGTTCCTGATCATTTAACCCTCTGGGGCTTGGGCTTCCACAGGCCTGCCCTTCATCCTAACAACAAGCTTTGCTACCGAATATGTGACGCCTGCTAGGTGTGTACTCTCTCGCTTAATCTTTGCCACACACTTAGGAGAGGACCACAGTTACCTGCTTTGTAAAGATGAGAAACATGCTGAGGACATCCCGTGCTCAGGGCTGCCCAGCTAAGAGGAAGAGGAAGAAGGCACTGAAGCATGTCCTCTCTGCCCCAGGGCGTGAATGCCTGACCCTCACTAAGGGGTCAAGGCCGCCTGACGGATGCACTGGGCA
This sequence comes from Pteropus vampyrus, assembly GCF_000151845.1. Lineage (NCBI taxonomy): Eukaryota > Metazoa > Chordata > Mammalia > Chiroptera > Pteropodidae > Pteropus > Pteropus vampyrus. The sequence goes on along the minus strand of NW_011889295.1, from coordinate 89,462 downwards.
GATGAAAAAGGGGCCCTATGCAGAGTGACCTTTTACATTTCTAACTGGGCAGGTCATGGCGGGTGAGCCCACCCCAGTCAAAACGGATTCTGGTAAAATGTTTTTTTTTGCCTTAAGCAAGCCCTGTTTGTTTCTGGACCTGGGTTAACACACCTTCGAAACAGGAGGAACCACCGGCAAGAGAGCGCCCGACCTTACCTGTCCTGTAACGCGACCCCCGCTTTGCTTCCTCTCACCTGCACGGAACCTTCCTTTGTCTGCTCTTAACTCCACATGCGTAAAGAAACTGCAAAACCGTCATTCTCGGGAGCATTTGAGATCTTGCTTCCTGGCAACTGTCGCCAGTTTGGGCTCAAATAAACTCATAAAAATTCTCTGCAGGTTTGAACGTTTCTCACACCGACAAGCCGTAGTTCTCCGAGGCCGTCAGAGATGACAGGTGTTCTTGACTCGGTTCTAATGACGCGCCTCTGGGGCCTGCCCCGCCCCTCTAGGCGGCTTCGGCTGCCCCAGCCCATGTCCCCAAGACAATCTCATCACCGTACCCAGCAGGCCTGGGCCTCCTTCCTGCGTCCCTGCTGTCCATGCCGACCTCCAGCTCCTGGAGGCCTTAGGCCACGCCCACTTCATCCGTAGGGCTCAGAGCTTCCTCCAGCCTGGGGCCTCCTCGGCTCCTCAGCGACTCTGCTTCCTGCTCACCAGCCCCAACCCCATCGTCTAAGCTCGGGAGCCAAACAGACACCGTAGACCGGGCAGCTTAAACGACAGAAAGGAACGTTCTCACGGTTCTGGAGACTGGAAGGCCAAGGTCAAGGGTCCTGGTGGGCGCTCTCCTCTTGGCTGACAGACGGCCGCCTTCCCCGCCCCACCGGGAACTGACCCGGTGGGGAAAGACAGTGTGAGCTCTGGAGTCTCCGCCTCTCACAAAGACAGCGGTCTCTCAGTCACAGCCCTTACGACCGCATTTCACCTGTGTCACCTCCTTCGAGGCCACCTCCAACATGGCCACATGGGGGATTAGGGCTTCAGCGTAGGACTTTGGGGTGATACGATTCAGTCCATAGCACCCAGCTAATCGGCAGCAAAATTCTATTGGTTCTTCCTCCCCGTTGCGGGTTGCATTGTGTCCCCCAGAAATGTTTTTGAGGCCCACACCCCAGCTCCCTGTGAATGAGACCGTATTTAAAAACAGTCCACAGATGTAATCGAGTTACGTGATTAAAGTCAGCCCTAATCTATATGACTGGTGTCTTTGTAAGAAGAGGAGAGACACAAGACACACAGGAAGGATGTGATACGATGACAGAGGCAGAGGTTGGCGTGACAACAGCTACAGGCCGAGGCACACCAAGGCTTTCCGCGACAGCCAGGAGCAAAGCCCGCTGGGTCAGTTTCAGACTTGTGGCCTCCTGAACTGCGAGACAATACATGCGTGTTGTTTGAAGCCACCGAGTTCGTGATACTCCATTCTGGCGGCCGCAGGAAGCCAACATATTCCTCAGGGTCCCTTGTACCTGTTTCCCTCCGGCCGCCTGGCCCCAGCCCTTCCCTCTCTCCTCCCTTTCCATCCAGCAGCCTCCACAGGCCAGGCGGGCTGCCACCTGTGGGCACGAAAGTGCCCTGGGCTGTCCCATACCTTTGGCCATGCTGTCCCCTCTGTCTGAGCTGGGCTCCCCCTTGTCTGCTGGCGAACTCCTACTCAGTCATCAGAACCCGGGCGTGGGGTCATCTCCCTGGCGGCTGTCACTCAGGCGCGGGGGCATCTCCCCGGCGGCCATCGTGACTTCCCTCCACAGCTCCTCCTTTCGGCCCATCTCCTTCCTCACGTTCATCATGCTGCAGCCACTTTAACCGCTGCTTATTTTCCTGCGTGTCCTCTGCCCCCTGCCTCTAGGTAGCAGTGTCGAGGGGCAAGGGTTATACCGACGGCGGGGCTCCGTCGCTGGGGCGGGTGAGCGCACAGAGGGCTGGCTGGCCGGTCGGACGCCGGCGGCGGGTGAGCGGTGCGCTGTGTGTTGTGCCCGAGTGTCAGCAGGGAGCGTTCAGGGGTCGTGGGACCTGATGCTTTTACAATTTGAGGAGCGAATTTCCTTTAAGGGAAAGAATGCAAAAGCAGGTTCGGGGCTTTCGAAAGGGGCTGTGCAAGTGAGGGGGCCCGAAGCCGCTTTGGAGCCACAGCAAGCTCCCCGCTGCTGTTCGTTTTGCTGGGGAAAGCGAAGTTGTGGGTTTAGGTGCAGAAAGTCGTGCCTCAACGGGCCAGACGCCTGGGTCATGGCACTTCGCCTCTGCTGCTGCAAGTCCCCACTTCCTCCCCGCTGACCGCCGACCGCAGACAGCACTTTCGCCGGACTGCTTCCCCCTGAGATTGCAGGTCTGAGGTGGCCCGGGAAAGCCCGGCTGCCAGCGGCCCCGGCTCTCTCAGGAGTGTGGTGGCAGCTGAACTGGCCGCCGCCCAGCTGGGGTGATGGGGTCGGGACACTTCTGCGAGTCCTCCTCCTTCTACTTCTCAGACCTGTCCCGCTGGCCGCGCTCTTACCCAGGGGCTGTGCCACGTGGAGGAAGAACACTGGGAACCGGCATTTCTGTCCCTCGCCTGCAGGTTCGTGACCTTGGAGGGGGCCTTGGTGTCCCTTGCAGTCTGGATTAGTTTCTGGAGCTGCTATAACTAATGACCACGAGCTGGGGGACTTAAAACAACAGAAATTCATTCCCCCGCAGCCCTGGAGGCCAGAAGTTCAAAATCACCGGGTCAGCAGGGCCGCGTTCCCCCGGAGGCTCTTCCCTGCCCCTCGCAGCCTCCGGCGGCTCCGGGCGTTCCTGGGCTTGGCGCGCTGCTCCGGTCTCTGCCTCCGTCACCGCGTGACGTCTCCCATGTCCCCCGTCTTCTTATGAGGACACTTATCAGGAATTTAAGCCTTACCCTAAATCCAGGATGCCCTCACCTCGAGATCCTTAACTTAACTCTGCAAAGACCATTTTCCAAAGAAGAAACTGGGGGTTAAGACTCGAATGTGTCTTTTTGAGGACATAATTCTGCCCTCTGCAGATGGGGACCGTGATGTGCCCAACCTCGCTGGCGGGTGTCCTGGCCCCCTGCAGAAGAAGCAGATACAGAGAAGCAGCGGGCTGGAGGCTGCCCGCGACTGCGGGGGAGGGGGCGGGGGGCTCATCTGCCCCGCACCCAGCAGCAGCCGCCTCTGCAGACCGAGCTTACGCAGGGCCAGCAACCACGCGGCCCACTCTGGAGGGCCATCTGGCTCTCGCGTCTGTCCGTCTGCACAGCAAGGCCACCGGCTCTTGGGGGAGGGGTGGCATCCTACGCCAAGCCCGGCGCCCACACGCGCAGCGCAGCCGTGCGGGGACCCTGGCCTGCTCCTTCCGTTCTGCTCTGCTCTCCAGCCTCCCGCCTTGGCCTGTCCCCGAAACCCCGGGTGTGCGCCCCTCTTTCTTCGCTCCCTCCCTTGCTCCCCTGTACTCTCCCAGCTTCTCTTCACGGCCTCGCCCCCCAGTCCTGCTCCAAGCAGAGGGTACCGGCCACATGCGGGGCACCCTCTCAGGAGGACCCTCAAATGGCAGTGAAGGCTGGCAGAAAGACACCTCTCCTGAGCCTCTGCCACAGAGGGAGAGACTGTGACACCACGCGCACGGTCACTGGCTTCTCGTGACAGCCCCCTGTGGGAGTGCGCTGGGGCCCGCCTCCTCCCCACCATCGTGCCTGGCAGCTGCTACCTCGACCTCACCCAGGCTCCTCCTCCTCAGTCTGCGAATGTCCTTCCCTCTCCCTGGGTTCCCAGCACACTCCTGCTGGGCCCAGCTGCTGGCTCCCCTGCAGCCCACTCCTGGCCCAGTGCCCCCCTTCCAAGATCTCAGCTCCCCACCCCAGCTCCTCCCTGACATTTTTTCCTCCCTGTCCTCAGGGTCCCACGGGGGCAAGCGGCTCCACTGCTGGAGTGCCATCCTGCCCGCCCCCACCCCTCCCTGGACAGAGGGCGGGTCCACAGCCGCCTCCCCTCTGGCCCAGCCCCCCACCCCATGGCCCTCCAGTGGCTCCCCCCCGGGCTGGGGCTGGGGCTGGGGGCCGGGGCCCCGCCCTGCCCACACCTGGCCCAGCTTCTGCCTGGGGTGGTCGCCTTGACTGCGGGGGACCGAGCAAGGGCCCGTCTGGTTCTGAGTCAGAGCTTCTCCCATCACATCTCATTTCCACTTTCCACAGAGCTGCCGTCCGTCCTCAGCTGCCTCCTGACTCAGTTTCCTAAATGACTCAGGACGCAGAGGGGAACGGCAGAGATTGCGGGGCGCCGTCCCTCTCCCCCTCCCCCCCTCCCAGCGGTCGGGTTTACGTCCCTGCCCGTCCGCCGCTGTCTGTTTTCCGCAGGAGAGCGAGGAGGTGGCACAGGCAGGCCGAGCCGGGCGCCGAGCCAGGGTTCACGGCTCCGAGACGCACAGCGAGCGCCGAATGGCGCGTGGTCCCTGTGCAGAGAGAGAGGCCTGTGGCATCCGGGCTCCAGGTCACACGGCCTGTAAACGGGCAGCTGAGGTTCACGTTCCTGACCCTGATGTCGTGACGCCGACCCCCAGGCTCCAGGTCCTCAGAGGCCCGGGGCGGTGGCCTCCCGCCATGGCCTTGGGTGCGCAGGGTCAGGGATGGCCGGCGTCCAGTCTCCTCCTCCTTCCAGGTCCTTCCCGGCCCCCCGGAGGGCAGCTCTCGGGTATGGCTTCCTGCGGAGGAACTCGCCCCATCTGCGGAAGTGGAGACGTGGCTGTGACGGAGACGCCGCCTCTTGGGGGCTATTGTTTGGCATTTCCTCCTTGGCCTTGGGCCTCGGCTCCAGCGCTGCGCTCAGGTTCCCCGCCTCCTCTGCCGCCCAGCTGCCCAAGGCCTGGGCTCTCCCAGAGGCCCCCAGGCCGTGCATCAGTGTGGAGTCACCGCAGAAGCAGTCACTTAGTCAGTCAACAAACACTCGCCACGGGCCCTGAGACAACTGTGACTCAGCTCCTGGCCTTGAGAAGATAAGGGCGTGGCGGAAGACCCCGAGCCAGACCACTCAGAATCATCCAGAACCATCGAGCCGGCCTTCCCCGAACCCCTCACCACAGAGACTGAGGTAATAAAACAGTCGTTGTAATTTTAGTAAAAGAACAAATTTTGCCATCGTGAACATCTCTAAGGGTGCAGGTCAGCTGCACGAAGGATACTCACGTTGTCCGGGCATCATCACCACCTTCCGCCTCCACAACTTTTGTATCTTCCCAAATGGAAACTGTCCCCATCAAACTCTGACGCCCCGCGGCCCTCCACAGCCCCCCGCAGCCAGCGTTCCACTTTCTGTCTCTCTGGATTTGACACCCCAAGGGCCGCGGATAAGCGAAGCATGTAGTAGCGGTCCTCTTGCGACCGGCTTATCTCGCCGAATGTAACGTCCCCGAGGTTCACCCAGGTCGTCGCGTGTGCCGGGATTTCCCTCACGTTTGAGGCGGGGAGGCAGTCCCCTGAATGGCGGACCACCGACGCTATCCATTCCACACGGGGTGCTTCCACCTTTCGGTGATCGTGAATAGTGCTGCTGTGAACGCGGGTGTGCAAATAACTTCGAGACTGTGCTCTCAGTTCTTTTGAGTGTACACCCAGAAGTGGGGTTGCCGGATCAGAGGGGAAGACAGAGACAGAGACAGAGATGCAGAGAAGTAGAGACAGACAGACAGGAACACAGAGAAAGACAGAGAGAGAGAGACAGCGAGACATAGAGGAATAGACATGAAATAGATGGATAGAGACGGGAAACAGGGAGAGACAGACAGACAGACGGTTGCCGAGAGAGACGGAGGGCAGGTCCCCCGCTTGCCCCAGGCCGCGGGCCGTGGGCCAGCGCGACTGTCCAAGTCGGCGTCACACAGGCTGGCCGGAGGGCCCTTGGATTTCTAGCTCCCTCCCTTGTTAAGCTATGGCAAGGCCCCCCCCACGCCCCCGGGGTGGGGGGCAGGGCACCCGACACCCATATATCATGTGATGACACCAAGTTTGGCCAAAAGAAAACAGCCTGGGGAAGCCCACGTCATCCGGCGTGAACTATCTTGTGGTTAAGGTTGGTTTGGGTGGCTTCCAAGGGAAGTTCAAGTTGCTTTGGCTTGAGAGAGGCACTCATGCCTCAGTGCCTGCGTGTGCGTGTGTGTGTGCGTGCGTGTGTGTGCATGCGTGTGTGTGCGTGTGCGTGTGTGTGCGTGTGCGTGCGTGTGCGTGTGTGTGGCTCAGAGGGATCAAGGCTCTGACCCCCCAGCCGTCACCCGACCCGGGTGTCGACAATCTCCACTTGCACAGCGTGCCCTCCGTCTCCAGTCTCCCCCACACTAATGATGTCATCTGAGCGTCATGGTCCCCGGGAGACGGGGGCTATTATAGCCTTACGGTTGGAGAAACGGCAGTTTAAAGGGGCAACTCCGTGTCGCAGAGCCAGGACCAGGACTTGGACACAAGCCCCAGGACCCGAGCCCTCCGCTCTTTCTTCCACACGGTGCAGAAACATCCTGCCAGGCCCTTGGCTGAGAGACTCGGAGGTACCTGCATGAGCAAGACAGGCCCCGCCCCGGAAGCTTGGATTTCATTGTGGGTGATGGACAGGTGCACCTGATTCTCTGGGGAGACGATGTGTGTTCCCGGAGAAGAGGAAAGACCCAGCCCCGTGTGAGAAGATCGCAGAGCACCAGGGGGATCCAGGAGGACTTACCTGAGGAGGTGCCCCATGAACTGGTCTCTGTGCCAGTTATGATTTCCATCAGCTACAAGCACAGCGACCAACCATAGTGACTTAACCAGTGGTGGTGGGGGAGGGGGGAGTATCTTTATCATTAAACAAGAAACCTGGAAGGCGGCAGCCCAGGGCTGGAGCAGGTGGTCACAGGTGAGTCTCCTAGCTTCCTCTTCTACCATCTTTAGAGTGTGGCGTTTGTCCTCACGGTAGCGAGACGGCGGCTCCGACTCTAGGCTTTGGGTTAGCAATCCAGGAAGGAAGAAAGGGAGAGTAAAGGTCAAAAGCGAAAGGTCAGCCCTGGCAGCACCTTCCATCAGGAAGAAAGGCTGAGAGGCCCTGACAATCCCAGAGACTTGTCGCCCAGGCTTCTGTTTGTCCCCAGGGGCCTGCGTTCCGCATGGACCGTGGGGGTCAGTTCTAAGCGGGCAGCATCAGCCTTGTCATTCTGAGCCCTGAGTCGACCGCCACTCAGCCCATCTTTGCCTGCAGCTCCTGCCTGCCTCGCAATCGCCGCCGGTCCAGCGGGGAGACCGACGGTCCCATCGGAGCACGTGCGGCCAGCCGAGCGTGCGGTAAAGCCAGAGCCGCCGATGGCGAGGCGCCTGACCCGGCCTTGAGTGCAGAGAAGACATCTGGCCAGGTGACGTCCACACAGAGGGAAGGAGACTCAGACCTTGCAGCCCCACCCCGGGCCCCTGCCCTGCCCCAAGATCCGATGGTCTGGTTGGGGCTGCAGGCGACTACAGCATTGCCTTGTCACCTCTGCTTCCGGCTGTGACTGGAGCGGTTCACAGCAAAACAACCCTCCTTTCAGAGAACAACTATGAAACATTCCAGCCTTGGGCTGGGAAAAAAATAGAGACTAAAATCGATGCGAGAGCTTGCAGAGGAACTGAGGCCACGCGGAATCGAGGGGCCGTGACCCCAGGAAGGGGGAAACGCTGCAGTCAGCAGCCGTGACGGTACTGGAGTTCCCAGCCAGCAAGGCAGCCGGGCCCGAGGAGAGGAGAGGAAACCAAAGAGCGGGGAGGGGACATTCTGTGCAGCTACTGCCCTCAGGCTGTTTGCCGAATCCTGAGCTGCTCAGATGTGAGAGGCTAAGGAATCCAGAAAACAGTGGCTCCTAAGAGATCGAGCTGATAAGCTGAGCTTTCTGCGGTGGGAGATGCTGAAGGAAGAGAAGATTGGCATTCAGAGCCATCCAGGGAAGATGAAGCTCGGTAAACGCCCCCGGGGTGCAGCGCAGACCCCACAGGGATGCTCGAGGCTCTGCGAGTCAGGGAGAGACCAGTCCTTGCAGAGCCTGAATCCGGTCTCATTTCTCTCTGGGACTCACTGGTCCCGAGTGGTGTTGCCCCTACTCTCATAGTCAGAAGAAAATCAAACCCTCTCTGGAGGACGGTAGAAGCTTCCAGAGGTTCCACGATTTTTTCAAACAGAAAGTCTGGCATTTAATTAAAAAAAATTACTATTATCAAATAGAGCCAATAAAAGACAACGACATCAACAACAACAAAACAACAAAGACAAACAAAAAGCCCACGTAATAGAAACAAATATTTGCACAGGTGATGCAAATATTGGATTTGAAATGTGACTAAAATGTTCGACATATAGATATCAAGAAGGAGAATTTCAGAAAGCCAGAACTTCGAAAAGAACCAAGTGGAGGTTATAGAGCTGGAAAACATAGTAACTAAAACTAGCAACTCAATAGATGGTTTAACAGCAGATTGGATACAGCGGCAAAGAGGGTTAGTGAACTCGAATTTAGATTCGTAAGAAATGCTCGGATGGAAACATGGAAAGAGAAGGTAGGATGGAAAATACAGAAAAGTACATCAGAGAAATATGAGTCACCGCGAAGAGTTTAACTTATGGGAAATGACAGTCCTAGAAGGACAGGAGAAGAGAAAGCGGAGGAGATACTTGAAAAAATAATGGCCGAGCATTTCCGAATTGGCAAAAGACATCACACCACAGATTCGAGATCCTCTGAGAACCCCAAACAAGGAGAATAAAAAGATCACGCCTGAGCACATAATTGCCAAACTAGTGACAAATAAAGTCAAAGAGAAAAATCTTAAAAGCAGCCAGTGGAAAAGGCGCAATTAGTTTGAACAGAGCAAGAATAACACTAAGATGCCTTCTTGGAAGAAATGATGGAATCCGGAGACGATCTTTAAAATGCTGGAAGAAAGCCATCGACGGCTCAGCCTTCTGTACTAGGCTAAAAGATGCTTCAGAGCTGAATGTGAGATCAAGATGTTTTCAGATTTCTCGACCCACACTACAAGACACACGAAAGGGTCGTCGGGCAGAAGGAAAATCACGCCGGACGGAGGGAGTAAAGTAGGGATGGAGAGTGCCAGAGAAGGTAAATAAGTAGCTAAAACTAAATAAATATTGATGGGTTAATAATATATCTTAAGGGATTTAAAACATGTGTACAACAAAAATAACTTATAAAAAGTGTCATCAGTGAGAACTGGCAGTCTTACCTGAGACGTGGCCAAAACATGCACCTCCAGGATACCAATGTGCCCACTGCCACCTAGTGGCGACATGCAATATTGCAGGGGAAGTATAGGAGAAAAGTTTCGCGAAGCGTAGCAACCAAAAACCTGAAGTTATAGGTGGCGGTAACACGGCACCCTGGCGTCGAGTTGTTCAGTGTTTCTTGAATGAATACATCATTGCCAAGCTGCTCCGTCAGCTGCTTTTGCTTCACTATCTTCATGATTTCTTTGCTGCCCTCGTTTTAAGAGTAAAATTGTTTTCCCTTGCATTTAGAATTTTAAAAATACCCCCAAAAGTGTAAAAGCAAGAAATAGCAAT
>NW_011889295.1:77140-78177 GCF_000151845.1 Pteropus vampyrus | reverse complement strand
TGTGGGAGGGCGATGGGAAGATCTATGGGGTCAGGAGCCCAGGTCCAGGGAGTCAGACGGGCTGGGCTGGGGTCCCCTGACTCACTTCCTGGACCCTCTGCCTCCTCGACCTCCTTCGCTCCTGGGCTGCTGCGGGAGGAAGGGGCACTGGCCTCGGCTGCACAAAAGGAGGCTTTGACATTGGAAAGAGGGAGTGAGGAAGGGGGGGCGAGCTGGTGTGTATTTTTGGATGCTTCTCAGGAATCCACGCCTCCTCCGATGCCATGGCAACCAGGCATCTGGGGGAGCTGCCTGCAGGCTGGGGAGCTTCTGAGAGGCTAAGATGAGGGCGAGGGGGGCTGGGGGTGGGGACCTCTTGCTCAGGGAGAGGGCGAATGCAGCTCTGTGGCCCCGGGCAAGCCGCTCCCCTCTCTGAGCCTCCGCCTGCATCCGGAGCACGGGGATAACCATCCAGCATTGGCAGGGCCGAGAGTGGCGCTCTGCTCCCGTCAGCCCAGGTCCTCGGGCGGCGGATGCCCAGGCGGGACGAGTTAGGGGGAAGGCCCGTGACGTAAGGGAGGGGCTGGGAGCACCCTGCAGCTCGAGGTCTGAGCGGGCGTCTCCTGGCCATCGGCCGTCGTCTCTCTGCACAAACCCGTCTCCCCACCAAAGCAGGGAGCTTAGCTGTTCCCAGAACTCAGTGAAGGCAGCGGAGGGGGCAGGGGGTGGGAAATGAGGGGGTGAGCCTGTGTCTGTCTCCTGGGGCTGCTGTGCCTCTTGATTCTGGACTGGCTGAGACAGGCGCGAGCTCGCCCGCATCCTTGGAGGCAGATCCACATCGAGGGGTCGGCAGGGCCGAGCTCCTTCCGAGGGCTCTGGCTGAGAGTCCTCCCTGCCTCTTCCAGCTTCTGGGGGCTCCTGGTGTTCCTTGGCTTGTGGCCGCCACCCTCCAATCTCCGCCCCTGCCTTCGCGTGGCCTCCCCCCTGTGTCTCCGTGTCCCTCCTCTTCTTACAAGGACCTCGGTCACTGGATTAGAGTCCACTCTACCCCGCCGTGA
>NW_011889295.1:76055-77090 GCF_000151845.1 Pteropus vampyrus | reverse complement strand
AGCTGCCGGGGAAGCTGGCCAGAGGTGCAAGCTTACACACAGTAGGACCGCAGGGGTCCAGCTCTCGCCGCCAGGCTCCTCCTGCACTAAGTTCTCCTGGGGAGTCTGGGCTACGGCACCCCCACCCACATGCAGCTCCTCCTGCACAGACGCCCCCTCCCCTGCCCACGGTCCACTTACCCGGCACTGATCACATGGCAGCACTGCCCCGTGTCCATCATTTGGCTCCCGGGTCTGCCGCTGTCCTGCGTGTCGGTGGCACGAGTCGGCCTGTGCAGGGAGGGGGCCGTGTCTGTAGCCATGAAACGAGGTCCAGCTCGGCCCCGCTGAGTGCCTGGGTGACCTGGGATGGGCTCTGCTTCCGGGGTGCCGCCCCCTTCGTCGGCTCTCTAACGCTGCTCTCGTGCCTGTCAACAGTCCCTTTGCCAAAGCCCTTCCAGAAAATGGCCCGTGCGTGCCAGCTGTTTCCTGCGGGGACCGTGACACGTACTATTTGGAAAGGAGACAGGGAGAGCAGCGGCCTGGCCCAGAGTCCCCAGGAGGTCCGCAGGGGGCCATTTGCGGTCCCTGGAGGCCTGGGGGAGGGGAAGGGCGGTGAGGCCGGGTGGTGATTAGGGAGCCGAAAGCCCTCAGGGCAGGCAGGGAGGGCACGTGCGTGCACACACACGCCACACTCACCCATCCAGGCTCCCGCGAGCAGCAGCCATGGCCTGTTTCACAGGTGAGGCTGCTGCAGCAGAGGGGGAGTGGCTTCCTGAGCGCACAGCAGGAGACGGAGCCTGGCCTGCCCGCGGCGGCCTCTTCTCCTGCCCCTGTGACCTCTGGGCATGTGGTCCCTGGCCCTGTGACCCTTTGCTCTGATGGACTTCACCTGTCCGCCCTCCACCAGAGGACGGGCCTGTCCTTACAGCAGGGCATCTGGGCATCTGCTCTCTTGGTCCCGTCCAGGCCCTCCTAGCCGGTGACCTTGGGGAGTCATGCTGTATTGGGGTAGAGAACTCCCCGCCTGTCCTCGCCATCTGTGGCTTAGATTAC
>NW_011889295.1:62797-74570 GCF_000151845.1 Pteropus vampyrus | reverse complement strand
TGTGTGTGCTCCCCGTTTTGACTCACCCAGGAGACTCTGGCCTCCCTCCTGCCAAATGCTCCCGTCCCCAAGGCCCCGCCCACCCCTGGAAAACGCCCTGAGTCACAAACCTTGGCTGGCCATGAACTCAGCCTGGGCCTGAGCCAGCGCTGCTACGAGGCCCCGGGGAGGAGGGGGTGCTGTCCTGCCCGAGATAAACCAGGTGCTCTCTTGTCCCTGGAGGCCACGTTCTGGTGAGCAGCTCACTGCAAAAGCCGCTCAGTAAGTTATTCGTTGCATGAATACATGAGTAAATACACATGCTCAGCGACAAAGCTGAGTGTCAAGTCCTAGGCCAGCTGCAAACTCTTACTCATCCTTCAAAACCCTGTTCGGGGCCAACTCTTCCAGGAAGGGAGCCTCTCCCGCACCTAGCACGTTCTACTGAAGGGCAGAATGTGGTACGTGTTATAGGCAGGTGCAGAAAAGGTGCTACGGGATGTTGGGGCCGGGGGCAGATACCTGCAGAAGTGGCAGTGGAAGGGGAAAGGGGGAGGAGTGCTCAAGGAGGGTTTCCTGGAGGAAAAGGTGGCTTTTGGCACTCGCCAGGGAAGATGGGACAGTCTCGGGACAGGGAAATGCTGCAGGGAAGGGCTGCTGACAAGGGAGCAGGGTAAGTGTATTAGTCCCCGAGGGCTGTGCAACAGAGTGCCACAAACCAGGGGGCTTAGAACAGAAATGCATCATCTCACAGCTCTCGAGGCCAGAAGCCGAGGTGCTGGCGAGCTCTCGGCAGGTCGCAGAGGACCCTTCCTGCCTCTTCCAGTTTCTGTGGCGTTCCTTGGCCTGGGGACATCACTCTACTCTCTGGCTCCATGTCCACATATCCTTCTCCTGTGTGTGTCTGTGTCTAGATTTCCTTCTTACGAGGCCAACAGTCTGGGTTAGGACCCACCCTACTCTGGTGCGACCTTGTCTTAATTGGATTCCACCTGCAAAGGCCCTTTTTCTAAATAAGGTTCCTTTTGCAGATACCGGAGTTACGACTTGAACATTTTTTGGGGAATAATTCAACCCACGACAATTAGTAAAGGTGACTTGTTCACGCTTAGAAAGCGGGAGATAGGGGCTCAATTTGGGAAGAGCCTAAAGAGAGGGCGGAGGTGAGTGAAAATGCTGGCGATGTAAGTGGGGTGGTCACAGGGTCACTGGTGACCACAGGTGGTGCCGTGGGGTCAGGGGCATGGGTGGAAGGCAGTCGGCTAGGAGGCTGGAGAGGTCACACCGCTCGTAACAGCCCCAGGGGTTGAGCCCTGACTCGGGGACAGCTCTGTGCTTAGCGGCCACTGGCATCATCCCATTTAACCTCCTAGGCAGGTGCTGTTATCAGCTCCGGGGCACAGATGAGGACACTGGGCTCGCCCAAGGGCCCGCAGCTGGTAAACGCGGAGCCGAGGTTTGAGCCCAGGCCAGGCTGTCTTCCCAGCCCGGTGCCCGCCAGCGGAGCCGGCGTGGTCCAGCCGCTGCCCCGCCCATGGACGTTGCGGTGTGTATGTGTGGCCCGTGGCCATTGCGGTATGTGTGGCCCGTGGACGTTGCCGAGTGTGTGTGTGGCCCGTGGCCGTTGCGGTGTGTGTGTGGCCCGTGGACGTTGCCGAGTGTGTGTGTAGCCTGTGGCTGTTGTGGTGTGTGTGTGGCCCGTGGCCCGCACGGTCCCGCAGCCTTCGCTTCCCTTCGTGTTGCACGCGTGGAGGCCCAGGCTGGGGACGGTGGCCCCTTTCATCTTACCTCACACGTGTCTACGCTCCCTGGAGGGGTCGCATGTGCGCCAACTGCGACTGCGCTTAAACTGTCTGCTCTCAGGGCATTGTGTTTGTCTCACTGGCTGCATTTGAAGGGCGTTCAACACACTGGGCAATGGCCCTGGCGCCTGGTGTGGAGAGAGCCGGCCTGGATGGGCCTTTCTCTCTCTCTCTCTCTCTCTCTCTCTCTCTCTCTCTCTCTCTCTCTCTCTCTCACACACACACACACACACACAGACACACACGCTCATCGAAACCTGCCAAGCCCCATGAGGTTGGAGAAAGATCCCCATAGAGCTCCTGAGACCAAATGGCAAGAAAGGATAAACATCCAAGTGTTTCAGTGCTTGACGCCCAAGTTCACGCTCAAGGTTCCTTATCTCTACATGGGGTCTGTGACCAGCTGAGGCCAGCCAGGCGGAAAACAGTCCCCTCCCTTCCTGTAAGTGTCCTGGGAGAGCTGCCCTGCCTGGGGAACCCTCAAGACCCTTGGCCTTCACAGTGCAGAGGATCCTTCAAACATAGAAGTATCACATGATCCAGCAGCGCACTTCTGAGTCTACGCCCCAAAGATTTAAAAGCAGGGACCAGACGTCTGCACACCTGTGTCCACAGCTGCACCGTTCGCAGTGGGAGAAAGGTGGAAACGACCCAAATGCCCATCGGCGTCTTCATCGGCCTGATAGAAGGAGCTTCTGACGCACGCTACGGCACGGCGGGCCTCGAGGACATCGTGCTCAGTGAGACGAGCCAGTCCCCAAAGGACAAGTTCTATGAGTCCACTGATACGCGGTCCCTAGAATCGTCAACTCCATAGAAAGAGAAGGGAGGGTGGGGACGGTGGGTGCGGGGGCTGCGGGAAGGGGACGCGGAGAGTTAGGGTTTCATGGGGACGGCTTCCATTTGGGAAAAAGACAGAGTTCTGGACATGGATGCGGGTGACGGTTGCCTAACGGTGTGAATGTACTCGACGCCACTGAACCGCACACTTAGAAATGGTTAAAATAGTACACTTCATGTTATGTATATTTCGCCACGATAATAATAATAATTAATCATAGATCCTCGGGTTTCAAAACAGATCTCACGCCGCCTTTTCCTGAGACCTGCCACTGTGAGAGCAGGCACTGCCACCAGCAGCGGACGAGGGCTCCAATTTCTCCACATTTTCTGTGACAGTTCTCATTGTCTTTTTGATGAAGCTGATTCTCGTGGGTGTCAGTGGAGGTGTGGACTGAACTGTGTCCCCCGGATTCATATGTTGAAGTTTTACCTCCCCCACCAAATGCGATCGCATTTGGAGACAGGCTTTTAGGGAGGTATTTAAGGTTAATGGAAGTCACAGACCCGGGGCCCTGCTACAACTGGTGTCCTTAGAAGAGAGATACCAGATGCCCATCCCCTCCCCCACACCCCACACCGCACCCCATGCGTGCACAGGGGACAGCCCATGTGAGGACGTAGCCAGGGGCTGTCTATGAGCCAGGAAGAGAGGCTTTGCCAAAACCAATGGCACCGACACCTTGACCTTGGACTTCTAGCCCCTGGACTGTGAGAAAATGCATTTCTGTTGTGCAAGCCACCCAGCATTTGTCACGGCCGCCCCCTTCCAGTTTCGACTTGCATTTCTCTGACGGCCAGTGACGTTTGCACGTGCTCTACGCCACCTGTGTGTCTGCTTTGAAGAAATGTATATATATATCCTTCGTCCATTGTCACCTCGGATTATTTGCCTTTCTATTCTTGACTTTAAGGGTTCTTTATATGTTCTGGGTGTAAGCCCTTTGTCAGACATGAGTTGCAAATACTCTTTCCCATTCTGTGGGTTGTCTTTTTTCATCTTCTTGATGGTGTCCTACGAAGAATGAAAGCTGTTACTTCTGATGGGGTCTGGTTTTTCTGTCCTTTTCGTTTGTTTCCTGTGCTTTTGGTGACATGTCTAAGAACCATCGCCTAATCCAAGCTCGTGAAGATTTACCCCTATGTTTTCTCCTCAGAGTTGTGTAGTTTTAGCTCCTGCATTTAGGTCTTTGCTCCATTTTGAGCTAATTTTTTTACATAGTGTGAGGTAGGGGTCTGAATTCCTTCATTGCGTGTGGATTGTCTGGGTGTCCTGACACCAGTCTGTTGAAAAGACTGTTCTTTCCTCCACTGAATTGTTTCGGCTCCCTTGTCGATTGCCCATAAATGTCGGGGCTCATTTCTGGACTCTCAATTCTATTCCGGCGATCTAATCATCTCTTCTCATGCGAGTGCTCCTCCATCTTGATCACCGTAACTTTAAAGTAAATTTGAAATGAAGAAATGTGAGTTCCCCAACTTTGTTCTTTTTTGCGAGGCCGTGCTAGGAATTCTGGGTCCCTTCCATTTCCGCGTGAGTTTCCGGATCAGCTTGTCAGTTTCTGCAGCAAGGCGGGCGGGGGTTGTGACGCCGGCTGTCTGGAACCTGCAGGCAACTGGGGGAGCACGTCCCCCACCCCCAGCACGGCCCCCACTGGGAGCACCGCTCCCTTAACGTGTCCGGATCTGATCCACCAACCCCGCCAGATTCGTTCTTCGTGGAGCCTTATTCCTCGAGTAGGTAAAAGTTGTACCTACTGGGAAAAATTTTTTAACCAGATTCGCTGTGCGCTCTGACGACCAGCCTGCCTTTGGCCCAGAATGCACATCTGTTGCGCCTCCCTCACTTTTCCGCGCTCAGGCGGTGGCAGAGAGAGCCCCGGCCCTCTGCCCGGGTCCCCTCAGACTGTGCGTGCACGCACCCCTCCGCCTCTGGGTGCTCTCCCCCGAAAGGCTGGCGCCTGGAGCTCTTATCTGCAGAATTATTTGGGCTACCGGAGTTTGCTTTGTCTACACATGCGGAAAGTCAGAAGTGGCTGAAAATCCTCGCTTTCCCGGAGCGCCCCGTGGAGAGGTGGTGGGGAACCGCAGGCCCTGCTCCCTCGCCTTGTCAGAGCAGGACTCGGCCACGACGCCCCCTGCAGGATCGGGCTCGGGCCTCCCGCAACTCGGCGGGGAGCACCCTCTGCGCCCCCCCCCCCACGCCCCGCCTGCGCCCGCCCCCACCCGGGCAGCCCGGCGGGGGCCGCAGCTCTGCGCAGCCGGGTCAGCTGTTCACGAAGACACTGCTCGCTCCCAGCGGCTGCCCTCCCTCCGCCGCGCTGACCGGCCTTGTTTATTTATTCACGGATAACCTCGCGCCCCCATCAACTCTGCGCCGCTTTCCCCGTGCGTGTGGCCGTGTTCAGAATAAATTCCTAGACGTAGTGTGGCTTAGCCGTGGAAGACGTGGCCATGTCGCCCTCCGCAGAGACGCGCGGCCGGGGCCCGCCCCTCCCCCGGTCGCCTCCAGGGGGCGCGCGCACCCTCCTCGCGACCGCGGCGGGTGTCCAGGGCTCCGGGGGGCGGGGCGGGGCGAGGCCCGGAGCCCGGGGCCTCAGAGCCGGAGGGATACACCTCGTTTTCGGACGGGGAAACCGAGGCACGGGGAGCAGGTACTTTCTGTGTAAGCTGTTTACCTTGCAGTGTCCACGCTCGTGCCGCGAAGCCCGCGTAATGCCACACACGGTCCAAGGTGTCTCTCCTTCGGTGCCCCCCACGGCCTTCGCCTCGCCCTTGACCTCCTGCGTCCTGTCCCAGGGCTGCGGCAGGTGGACGGCACATGCTGCCGAGGGAATGAATGAGCCAATGACCGAACGCACAGGGACTAACCGCAGACGCCATCAGCGCTGCGTGAGCGACATCACGTGACGGTCGGGAACAAGATGCGGCCGAGGCTCCTCGCCGCCCTGGGAGCCCCCGAACTCGGGGTCTCGGGGGCTCAGCAGGGTCTCGGGGGCTCAGCGGGGCCTCGCCCATCCCTCTCACTCCTCCTGACCCGTCACGGTGTTTTCAATTTGCCGTTTAATGTCGTTCTAAGTAAAGAAAACATTTAAAAGTTACATCGTGGCTATTTTGAATGAATACTAACAAAATTAGTAACACTAATAAAATAATAATCAAAACTTTGAGTTCTGTTGTTCATGTTCGTGTTGCGTGACGCCAGTTTTCAATGCGAGTTTGGCCGGCGCGTGGACTCACGCACAGCGCGCCGCGCGCATTGCGCGGTTCGCACGCGTACACGCATTTCGTTCCCGCCGAGGAGCGAGGACACCGCGCACAGCGGCCGCCTCGTTTTTCTGCGCACGCGCACGTCCCACCTGCCCCCGCTTAACCTCCCACTCACTCCCTCGCCGAACCCCCAGGCCTCTCACGTCCACCAGAATTCCGCGCTCACGTGACGTCGCAAAACGCCGCATGCACAGGGAGCCACCGGGAGCCAGGAATATGTGCACGGCACGGCTCTCCTCCGTTCCCGGGCCCGCCCCGGGCCCCAGCAGACTTCGCCTACAGAGCACAAGTCTTTAATAGATAAGTTTTTGATAATTTCTTGATCGCCACAGCAGAGCATTAAACTAAGGTCACTTCTGAGTGCAGGCCTGTGTGACCGCACGCATCGTCCATCCGCGAGGCTGGCCCTGCCCTGACATGTCCAGAAGGAGAAATTAAACACAGCCTCAGACAGAAGGTGCTGGGGCTCGGGAGAAGGACCAGGACAGGGGCAGCAATGTGGGAATTGCTGGCATGTAGATTCGGTGAATGCAGCTGTGTCGGGTGTGAGTGAAGCAAGGCACAGACCCCAGAGGAGAGGTAGGGAGCGTCTGGACTGGAAGTTGGACCCTTGGCAGCCCTGACATTGACCAGCTCTGACATTGACCAGCACTGAGCAGGCCACTTAAACTCACTCATCCATCCACCCCTCCATCCACCAAGTCACCTATCCTCACCCGTCCACCTACCCACCATCGTCATCCATCCCATCTACCTTTCCATTCATCATCTATCCATTATCCATCCATCCAACCACCTGTCTATCCATTATCCATCCATCCATCCATCCATCCATCCATCCATCCATCTATCTAACACGTGTTTTTTGAAGTCTACCAGGAGCCACACACTGTGGTGCCTACACGGGACACTTGGCCTCCTCTGTAGGACGAGGACGACTTATTCACACCAATGCTACGACACGACCGTGTTTGTAAGATGTGTGGCACACAGCAGGCACATAGATAGGCCCTGACCCCAAAGCTCCACCTTACGTTTCCCCTTTTCTCCCAGACTGCCGGGAGAGAAAGCAGGCGCCATGGCCTCCCAAAAGCTCTGAGAGGCGGGCCCTGCCGTGCCCACTTTACAGAGGGGTGCGGTGCCCCCTCTAAGTGGCGGAGCTGAGACCCCGGCCAGGCCGAGGGCCCTCGCTCGCTCTGCCGCACCTCTCCCCGCTGCTGGGGCCCGCTCCCCTGCTGCCGGAACCGGCCCTTCTCGGGCGCCAGCAGCTGCAGGCTCTGACCTTGCAGGCGGTAAACAGGCACCGGCCGAGTCTTGCTTAACCCCGTGAGTGGCAGAACATGAAAACGGGAAGGAAACGCACGGTGGGTGTCAAGCCCAGGGTGGAAGTCACTTTTTGCGACATCGGAGGTCTGGGACGTCACCCCGATTTACAGATGAGAAAACCGAGGGTCCCGCAGGCGAGCCGCTCCCCTCGCACCCCACGGCCCACCCCTCCCTGTCTTGCTGGCTGGGTTTCATCGGTCGCCTCAGCCGCTGACGCCCCAGTGGAACCTGGGAAGAGGAAAAACCCGCCCTGGCTCCCGCCACGTGGTCCTGTCCAGGCTCCATCCGCGTCCCGGCCGCGTGTAGATGTCACGGTGCTCGGCGTGACCCCGAGGTTGTTGCGGGGCTGCCGCTTTCCGCTGAAAGCCCCTTCATTTCCCTGTGGCCACACAGGCTGTGCAGTGACACCGTTTTGAAATAACTTTTTCCCCCCTCACATTAAAATTGCTATATGATTTTTGCAAAAAAATTTAAAAATAAGCAAAGCGAAAAAAAATACCACCTTTAATCCCATCGTCACCCGGCCATACAAATCCTTTCTTCATTTTTCTGTCCATGCAGCACATATTTATTGAGCACCTACTATGTGCCAGGCATTACTAGACCCTGGGGTATGAAAGTGAATAAAACCAACATGCATTACAGTGATGGAATGACTCAGTACCTATCACCCACTCGCCCCACCCAGCGACACGCCATGGTGTGGATGTCTGCACCGCGGGGGTCTCAAAGTAGCCTGCCTGGGTTGGGGGTGTGCCGCATTGCAAGCTTCTCTGCTAAGCTCATCCAGGAACACCTCCACATTTGGCCTGGAGCAGAGGCCCAGACGCCAGGGTGGGTCCGTGGCGTATGGGTTACAGGCCAGACTGTCCCTTCTCTGGGCCCCGGCTCCCCATGGGGCCTTCCCAACGTCGCCTGTCCCAGAGGCACTGCCCCTCACACCTGTCCTTGCTTCCGCAGCCCAGCGCCCTCGTTTGACATGTAGCCGGTGGCCCAGCCCGGCAGGGCGGCAGGGCAGGCGCGCGGGGTGCGGGGTGTGGGGAGGGCTGAGCCTCGCATATATCGGAGGGCTGGAGGAGAAGGGCAGAAGACTGTCACCCAGGCCGGAAGGGGGTGCGTGGTTATGCCAGGGAGGAGGCAGAATCAAAGCTGCCCCCGATCCCATGGCAGCTTTCTGAGGGGGGCAATTTGGTCTGTCACTTCACAGCTGCAGAAGTGGCGCTGGGACCCAGACACGTCTCTGGAAACTCAGGCTCCTCCCTCTGGGCCTGGAGCTCCTCTGGGTTCAAGGCGCACAGCGCGTCACCTTGTCTGCGAGAATGCATGCATGAATGAATGAATGGGCTGTCTGCCTGAGCTGCAGCCACTGGCTGCCAGACCCGTGCACCCAGGGCGAGCCACCTCTGGAGCTGGGGACGGGTGGACGCTGGCGCCGGGAGCCTGTCCTCAGTGAACTTCTCCTCATCCGTCAAGTGGGCATGACACTTCCTGGATTCTCAGGAGGACTAAGTGGGAGGCCCCCAAGCCCGGCTCCTCAGGCGCGGAGCACGTGCTTGCTGATGCTACTCCGGTTCTGTCCCTCACTGCAAGTGCCATTTCCACGGCCCCTGCAGTGCCAGGCCCACGAGAGCTGTGCGGTGCCTTGACCAGGCGGCGTGGAGCCCGAGCACTAGGTACCAGGGGGCTAAAGACATGGGAGACACAGAGCCTACCTCAGGTGCCCCAGAGGCACCTGGGCTCGAGCGAGGTCAGGTGGGAGCTTCTGGTAGAGGGCCAAATCCACCGAATTTCCTGAAACTGGCAACCGACCCCCCGAACATGCCCAGACACACAAGCACACACTCAGATACACGTGCATAGACTGCATGCGTGCACACGCAGACACATGCACGCACTCATACACACGTGCATAGACTGCATGCGTGCACACGCAGACACACACGCACACATTCATACACACGTGCATAGACTGCATGCGTGCACACGCAGACACATGCACACATTCAGATACACGTGCATAGACTGCATGCGCGCACACACATGCACACACAGGTACACATGCACAGACACACAAGCAGACTCGTGCATACTCATGCACGCAGGCCGACACACGTGCGTACATGGAGACGCGTGTGTACACACAGACACGACTGCTCGCACACACGCGCGCCGGACACGCTCCTCTCCTGCTGCTGCTCCGCACTTATCCCCGTCGACCACGCGGCTCGTCTTATGGATTCATCGTGGACTCTGGGTTTAGCCTTTCCGGGCTGGCAGCCTGGCTCGGCCATGTCGCGGCCAGCGCGGGCTGCAGGAGTGGAATGCCAGAGCCAGTGGCTTAGGCCACACGCCGAGCTCTCGCAGTCGGGGGCCGGAAATCCGAGATGGGGCGCCAGCACGGGCGGACTCAAGCGAAGACCTGCTTCCCTGCTCACAGCCTCCTCGCCGTGTCCTCCCCCGGCAGGCAGAGGGCCGGCTCTGCCCCCCGCTCCCACCACGCCAATGACCTTCGCAAAGCCCCGCCTCCTCGCACCGTCCAGCGCGAGCTTTGGGGGGACACAAACACACAGTCCGTGACAGCTGTGTGACCCTGGGCAGCTACCCCACCGTATTGTGCCTCAGTCTCCCCACCTGCAAAGAGGGGGCCGCAACGTACCTGCATTATGAGGCCGTGACAGTACAGGACTTCCTCCAGACAGAACACCTGGGCTGCATCTCTTAGCTGTTATTAACACGTCTGGCCTGTTGTCTGTCTCCCCCTGGAATGCCAGCCCTAGGAGGACAGGGACATCCGCAGCCAGCCCCAGGAGGGCAGGGACACCTGCAGCCGGCCCCAGGAGGGCAGGGAGGCCCACAGCCAGCAGCCAGCCCCATGAGTGCAGGGGCGCCTGCAGCCTGCCCCAGGAGGGAAGGGACACCTGCAGCCAGCCCCAGGAGGGCAGAGACGCCAGCAGCCAGCCCCAGGAGGGCAAGGGCGCCTGCAGCCAGCCCCGGGAGGGCAGAGACACCTGCAGCCAGCCCCAGAGGGCAGGGACGCCTGTAGCCGGCCCCAGAGGGCAGAGATGGCTGCAGCCAGCTCTCTGCTTCATGACTTACCCAGAGCGATGACCACCACATAGCCGGTGCTTGGTCAGAATCTGCTGAATGAATGGCGACCCCTGCAGCTTGCCTGAGCTCGAAGTAAGACTGTGGGGCCCCCCACGGCCTCAGACCCCCTCCAGTCCAGCAGAAATCGAACCCGAACCAGGCTCAGGCCAGTACGGTGAACAGTGGGGACTGGGGCCAGGCTGAAGCCTGCGAAACCGGTTTGAGAGGTTCTTTGTCTTGGGGGGCGGGGTAGTGGAGTGGATGGGCGGGGGCGGGGGAGTGTGGGGTGGGGTCAGACTTTGGTCTCCCCCCTAAAACTGCGGGAAGCGGAGCCCGCAGGTCTCAGTTCTGCCACTGCTCCAGCAAGGGCCCGGGCAGCCCCTGGTGAACGCCCTCCCTGGCAGAAGCGGGCACCTCCTGTTGTCCTCAGGGCCCCTGCATCCTGTCCAGACTATACTGCCACATTTGGACCGGCCAGGAGCTGGGGGTGGGGCACGTGAGGAGGGGGTGTCAGGCTCCTGGCTCAGAGAACCCCAGGTCACATCCCTGTGCCCTACGTTCCTGCTGGGAGACCCAGGCAAGCTGCTTGGCTGCTGGATCTGTCACACACAGTCCGCTCGCTCTCTGCGGACATCTCTCTAGGGTCTCCAGTTCTGCAGAGGTGGATCAGCTCCCCCCACCACCAAGTGCTGCACGGCTCAGATGCTAAGCCTGCTGCCTGCTGGCTCCTCACTGCGGCTTATCCTCCGTCCCCCTGGGACCACCTTCCCCCGGCCCGGCCCCCCTCTATCACGGGCTGTGAGGTCAATGTCGAGCTGGGGGTCTCTGACCTTCCCCTCTGAGCCTGTCGCCTCAGAGTGTCGGCCCAGGCAGGGAATGACCGTGTGCTGGAAAGCAAGGTCCCTGTGGGTCTGCTGGCTGCCGTGTCACTCTGGGGCCTGTGGGGACCGTGCTCGGTCACGCTCTGAGTTGCTGAGATGTCTGTGAGGCTGCCGCAGGCCTGGAGTCAAGGTGCAGTCCCCTCGCCTGCCTTTAGCTTCCCCCCAATTCTCTGGGGTTCTGCTACCCCCACCCCACTGTCGCCGGGGACTTGGCTGGGGGGGAGGGTGGGGCTGGCCTTCCCCTGGCCAGCACCTCTGTGCAGTGGGCTTGGAGGGTGGCGGCGGCACCTCCCCTTGAGTGTCCCCCTTGAGTGTCCCTGCCAGAGCCTGGGGGTGAAGCAGGCCGGGGCTCGGCCCTGCCTTCCCTGTGAGCTCTCCATCATCGCCTCCCCAGGCCGAAGGCTCAGGCGCTCACCCCAGCTGTGGCCAGATTCGGGAAGGCTTGTGGCAGGGTGACAGGAAGTCTGGGGGAAATCCACAGTGGTTAATATCAAGACCATCAACCCATTCAGCCCCGACTCTGATGGGGCCAGAGAGACAAGGGTGATGAGAGGCAGCCAGGGCACTGCTCCCAGGGTTAGACCCCTG
>NW_011889295.1:48048-61137 GCF_000151845.1 Pteropus vampyrus | reverse complement strand
CCCACGTGCGGCCCCTGCGTTGGCTGGTCACCCCTCGGGGCTGGAGCCCCGAATTCCCATGTTGGGCTTGGACAAGCATGTAGATATTTTTCATTTTTTGAAACCCATTTAAGACATGAGGGGCGGCAAACGTGGTTTTTTAGTGGTGACACAGATGGATACTTTGACACCAGCAACTACAGCCTCTGATTACAACAGGGAGCAGGCGCATTCCGCTGGCCACCTGACGGCCTGCAACGCGGGGAGGACCAAATTAAAGCAATTTTTCAGCAGCAACAACAACAACAACAAACCAGACAAACAAACACCAACCTTCCGGAGCAATCTGCAGCACACACGGCGCACACGGATGAGGAGCTTTCGGCATAATGTTAAAACTGAGCAGGATGGGGACAGCAGAGACAGGAAGGAGGGGGTCCAGACAAAGGCGGGGGAGGGGGCCAGAGCCTGGAAACCCCGGGCCTTTCCAGGCTCCACGTGACGCGTCTTGGTGCACAGCTGGCAAATGGGTGAGGCCACGTCCAGACCCATGTCACTCCTGTGGTCGAAAAGCAACTATTTTCGCCAACGCATGTGGGATAAACTCAGCCTCCCCACCCTGACTGGTGAGGCCTTGCGTCATCTGGCCCTGCCTTGTCCCCTTGTCCTGGTCTTCCTGCTAACCACACTCTCCAGCCACACAGGGTGGGACAAGCCAGTCCCGCGGGGTCTCCGCCCCAGCAGGCTCCTCCTCCCCTAATAATCCTCTTCCTACATCCTCACTTGTCTTGGCTGCTTCCTGGCACATAGTAGCTGCTCAGTACATACAAGTGAGAGGTCGAGTGTGCGACTGTCTGATTCAGTGCCCAGCCTCTCCATGACGATGTGATTCTGCATTTTCGCCCTGAATGCCTCTGTTCATTGAGAGCCTACTATGTGCGGGCCAGAGTAGAGACTTATTTATTATTGTGTTCTGCTGGGACGCATACAGTTTTAGGGCTGGAGGGGCCTTCGAGTTCACCCCAGCCACTGTCACTGTGGTCCGAGCTGCTTCTCCTTGTCCGTTAGACAGGTGAAGAGGCCGAGGCTGCGACCCGCCCGAGGTTGTGTAGCCGTGAGTGGTGGCACCAGGGTCAACGGGGCGCCATGACCATCTCATTCGTACCTTTCCCATTTTCCCTCCCAGCTTCCTGATGGAAAAGCAGTTCCTAAGGAGCCAGCGACTGGCCCACGGTCATGCGAAGCCAGGGCTGGAACCCTTCCCTTCTGGGGCTCCCCAAGGCCCTCTGCAGCACCCTCCGGCCTCACCCCCTTCCATCATACTGAGGGTCACCCCATGGGATGTGCTGGTTAATGGGACCTGACTTCAAGAAGCCACACTCAAGGGCAGCCGGGTCAGCTTTAAAGAAAACTGGAAAACTGTCCGAGAGGACCACGGGCCCCGCTCAGCATTTCCTGTTTCTGGGGAAGCTGGCCAAGGGCCGCGAATGTGCCGATCCGGAGCGGCAGCGGGCAGCAGAGCGGGGTGCTCCCAGCAGAGCGAGGAGTTCCCAGGGGAGAAGGGTGGGCCGCCGCTCCGCAGGTTCTGCACAAAGCAAGGAAGCGTGACGTCACCGGAGGGCGGTAAACAGGAGGACGCTTCCTCTTTCGCTTTCACGGGGCTCCTGCATGATCCAGAAGGTTCTCCAGCTAGTCAAAAGTTTCTCGTCCAGCCAGGGTCTCAGCTAGCTCTTCTGGGGTTGCTCCTTCGTGAGGAGGAGGGGGATAAAAACAACAGAGCGGGCGAGACGCCCTGCAGTGGACAGTGCTAGAATCCCAGGGGTGAGCGGCGGGAGGGGTCTCCACGGCTGACACCGGCCCCGCCCTACCCCACCCCACTTCACGGGTGAGGAAACCGAGTCCCGGCGGGTGTGCACGACTCCTTCGTGGAGGATTTGCTACCGCTGTTCAGACGAGCCCTCAATACCGTGACTTTAGAGGGAGTTAGAAAACACTTATTCCCGAACCGTTTCCTCGCTGGGCGCCTGGGCTGGGGCGGGAGGACCCCAACTTCAGTCCTGCCTTGGCTGTCTACGTGGCACGTCATCTTCCCTCTCCGATCTGTCTCCTCTCCTCTAAAATGGGTAATGGTCCCTGCCTCACCGAGCTACTGTGAGAAAGGCTGAGCCAATGTATGGAAAGCCCTCAGCCTGGAGACTGGCCCATAATAGGTGCTTCGTACTGTTTTCTATAAAATGGAGAGAAGGATTATATCTTCTGTAGCCGTTAGGAGTAGATTAGGCAACATACAACAGAAAAACTTAAGTAACAGTGGCTTAAGGAACATAAAAGTTCGTTTCTCTCTCAAATTTAAAAAATCTGGAACCGCACAATCCAGGGTAGGGGTAGAACGCCACAGTCACCGGAGACTCTTTCTGCTTTGACATTCTTATCACCTTGTGGTACAAAAATGGCTGCTGGAGACCCGGCCATCACGTCCTAGCTTCGAGGAGCAAGAAGAGGAAAAGATGGAGAACAGTGCATAAGAACTTCCCGAGAAGCCTCATCCAATGGTTCCGCTCACTCCTATTTTCAAGGAATGTTGGGAAATGCCTTTTCTTTTTTTTTTTTTTAGCTGGCACGTTGCACTTCCAGTAATATAAATGTGCCGTTAATAAGGAAATAAGGGAAAATGGCTATTAGCCAAGAGACCAACAGTGTTGTCTATACCCTCCTCACAGAGTGGTTTTGAAAAATAGAGAATGCGGCTGATAAAGTGTCTTATAACTTTTAATCATTCATCAAATATAAAAAACCTGTCGTCTGAATGTTGGAAAAAATAAAATTAAAGCCGACTTTTTTAAATGACCCCCTTTACACAAAGATGGCGTAGAAAGCAAAGAAGGAGGCCCGCCGCCCTGCCGAGCCAAAGCGAGGACGTGGACGTTTAGGAGGGCAGGGCTGAGAGGCATCGCAGCTACGAAGGAGAAAAAGATCCGCGTGTCACCCGCCTTCCGCCACCCCGATATCCTCGGAAGAGTGCCCCCAGGAGCAACGAGCTTGAGCACCATGCCCTCCGCAGGGTCCCCACCGCAGAGTCCCCACCGCAGAGTCGGCCGTAACGAAGATGGACGCAGATGCCAAGGCCATCGACGCCAGATCTCAGGCTGGGGAGGCATCACGCGGCCAAGGCTGACACAGAGACGGGAACGAAAGGCAGGCATTTGACTGGCTTCTGACTGTGACACTTCGGATGTTGCCAACAAAATTGGGACAACAAAATAAAGTCTAAACCGTGTCCAGCTGCCTAATTCTAAATACATGTTTTTCACCTTAAAAAAAAAAAAAGACTCATCAAATAGCTTGCAGGTGACCCAGAGCAGTGGCACGCGAGGGTGTTAGAGTGTGGTCTTGGTTCCCCCGCTGTGACCTCTCACGCTTCCCCGACCGCGCCGACTGCGCCAACTGCACGGGATGGCAGGGACGCCTGATGGCCACCCGCGTGCCCTGCCGTTTATGGTCCCCACTCATGCCACACACACCTCGTGGCTCCCTGAGGAGCACTCTCTCCAGCCAGAGGAGTGCTCCCGGCAGCGTGTCACCAAACCAGCCCCTGGGACGTCAGGCTCCAGTCAGTGCTTAGAGGCTAATGTGGCAGGGTTGTGTCAGAGAGGACCCTCTGAGTCGTTTTGAGGATCTGAGGACATTCCTTCAGCCTTTGCCTAGAAAATTCTGATTGAGGCTCGACTGTGGGGGGCATACGGCCATGAACGAGGGTCTCAAAGTCCTGCCCTTCGGAGCTTCTGGACAGGAAGACAGGTGACAAGTGAGACAGGAGAGTGACACACGCCGGGGGAGAAAACCGCAGCAGGGAGCGGGCAGGGAGCCCATGCTGCTGGGACGTGGGTGCCAGGCAGGGGGCGTGGGTGCCAGGCAGGGGGCGTGGGTGCCAGGCAGGGCACGGAGAGCAGCCTGGGGGTGATCGCCGGTAGCTATGGACAGGAGGCAGGCCGGGGAGGGGCCTGTCGGAAGCCAGGGTGACAAAGACGGTCCGGGCTCGGCAGTGGCCAGAGGCGGAGGCTGGGTTTGGTCGCGGAGGGTCAGTGCTTCACCCCACTGCGCTCGGAGGGCTCGTGGGCCTCTCAGGATGAGTGGACGCAGGGGCTTCACTCCCAGCCCAGCCCCGCGTGGGTCCCTGCAGCTGAGTACCGTGAGGCAGGCGGGAGTCCGGCCCGGAGACAGTGCGGGGCAGCGGGACACGTGTGGCCACAGATGCTCGAAGGATGCGGACGCCCAGCCAACCTTCGCTTCCATGGTCACCAGCTGAAAGATGCTGGCCAACCCCGGGCCCCAGTTTCTCTGCTGTAAAACGGGGTGCCGGTTCTTATCTCACGAAGTGCTGAGGATTAGATAATAAAGTCTGTAGATCACGGTCACTCTGCAGCTGTCTCTGCAAATATCAATATTTAAAAAACGAAAAACAAAAAACAAAACCTCTGCTACGTTTTGCCACTTGTGAAGAAGCCAAGTGCTTCCTGGTGTGTTTCGTTTATATGTTTCTGGGTTTTGTTTTTCCCAGTTAGAACCGTCAACGGGGCATTTGTCAAATACGGCAAGCGAGGCCGAGCCAGGGTTCAAACCAGAACGACGGCACGGTGAGAGCGGCCGCGCAGCATCCGGGAAAAGGTGGCAAAAATCAGGGCGAGAATGAGAGGCTTTCGGGAAACCTAAACCCCAGAACTCGGCATCTGTCACTGAATTACTGTCATCGTGGTGATATGACGGGGCGGCCTTTCTGACCGGTTCAGGGATTAAACCGACATGGGGAGAGAGCGGGCATGAGACGAACTTGGCCCGTTCAAGGGAAGCTGCTTCTGTACACATGAGCGTCGGTCTCAGGCAGGAGCTCGCAGCCCTGAGCAGAGCAGAGTCGCAGGCTGGGCGGTGCTGTCATCCGTGCTTCTTTGCAAAGGGGGCTGAGAAAAAGAGGTTCGGAATGACCGTGAGAAAACCCCACGGCCCACACGAAACCACACGAGTCCCTTTGACACACCCTCCCCCACGGAGGGGATTGAGGTCCCTGGCACTGTGTGGGTGTGTCACCGGCCGCGGCTCAGCGCCCCTCTCGGCCACGCCTGCTTGACTCAGAGATGGTTGCTCGGTCGCTCGGGCAGCCGGGGGTGCAGCCGGGCCAGCCTGTGCTCTGGTCCGCTGGTCACCCCTGAACCGGCACGCCCCCCGAGAAGGCAAGGCCGACGCCCACACGCAGCAAGCCACCAGCGGGGACAAGCCCTGGGACGGCTCCCCAGACCTGCTCCCCAGACACGGCTCCCCATGCGCCCCACACCTTGGAGCGTGGCCTGGAGCAGGGCGCCCGACCCTCTGGGAGGTCCCCGAGGCCGGGGAACTGGCTCGCATCCCTGGCTCACGGCAGATGCGCCATCGGCCTCGGGGGGTGCATCGCGAACTTGCCTTCCAGACCTCCTTTTCCGGAGACCCATCGCGTACGGACTAGCTCCGTGCAGTAGGGCGCCGGTCACAGAGCAACCACAGCAGCCACGTTAAAGAAAAACGTGAAAAGAAACAAGCAAAATTACTTTTAATGTATTTTATTTAATTCAGTATATTTAAGATGTTACTGCTTCAACACTCAGCGACGAGATACTCACATTCTCCTGTGCTGAGCCCTTGATGTCGGGGTGTGGTTCCGTCCCGAGTTCCGAAGTGCTGGCGGCCCGCAGAGGCTGGGCGCCCGCGTTCCGCAGCACGGCCCAGAGCCGGGGGCAGGATACTGGGCGGGGTGGGGCTGAGCCGCTGGGTGGGGCGTGTGGCTGGGTGCCCAGGGGTGATGCCGGCCGTGCCTCCCAGTGTCTGAGCAGGACCTGGCAGAGGACAGAGGAGGCTCCGACCCCCGTGGGAAAACGGGGAGTCGAGGGGACCCCTGCCCGCTTGCGGACGGAGCCCAGAGGGCCGCGTGTGGGCACGGCATCGGGCTGGGGTCTCCATCTCTCAGGACGGACAGACTGATGAGTGAGGGACATGAGGTCACAGAGGTGCTCCTCAGCTGCGGGAACACCAGGAGGCAGCTCACACCTGCACCCGAACCTGGCACCTGGACGCGCCCAGTGCTCTGGGTCCCAGTCACAGCCGTGTTCCTGGGGCCTTGATGCTTTTCTCTGTGTCCAGAGCCTGGCCTGACGCCTGGCCTGCGGGGTCCCAGCAGCTGCTGAATGGATCGATTGCTCCCACTGAGATGTGTGCAGCAGTACCAGGACTGGTTCCTTCCTTCCTTCCTTCCTTCCTTCCTTCCTTCCTTCCTTCCTTCCTTCCTTCCTTCCTTCCTTCCTTCCTTCCTTCCTTCTTCATTGGCCCCCAGTCTGGTGCCAGGATGGGAACAGCACAAGGCAGAGGGGGCCTGAGGATCTGCAGTGCTTTGCCCCAACTTGCAGGAGCTGCCCGGGAGGGCAGGAGCTGCTTCTGCTGTCCGTAGACCCAGGTCAAGGGTGCTGACCCAGGGCTAGGTGCCGAGGTTCCGGTCAGAACCAGGCACGGCCGGTCCAGCAGGGGACGTAGGCGGGAAAGGAGCGGAGACGGTTGAGGGCCAGTGGGGGTGACCAGAGGCAAAGGCTGTAGGCGGGTTTTGGGGAGAGCTACAAGGCTGTCCGTAGGTTCCTGTGACCCTTATCCCTGGGGCAAGCTGGGGCTAGTGACAGATGGTTTCAAGCAGCAGGTAGACAGACACGGTGCTGCCCATAGCGCTTGCCCTGCAGAGGAGGACGGCGCCAGCCAGATTGGGGCCGGTGAGGAGCGTGGCGATGGGGCGCTGTGGCCACGGACCTCTGTCCTTCAGGGTCTGCCGGGCAGCGGGAGTGGTGAGATGCTCCTGGAACAGAAGCCGAGCTCCGAGCCGCAGGCAAGGCGAGGGCTGTTTCAGGTAGTGAAAGCCTCTGGGGCCTGAGGCCTGCACTGTTTTGAAATCTGCCCTTGGCTGAATCTTCCCACCAGGCCCGTCCAGATCATTGGATATAAGGACTCTGAGGCTGAGTCACCGGTCCCAGTTCTCCCTTGTGGGACAGGACTCTGCCCCCAGGGCCCTGCTGCCCCCCGCCCCTAGCCTCCGCCCTGGCTGAGAGAGTTCCTAGATGCTGGGGAAGTGGGAGCCGTGACTTCCTTCCACGGAGTTCTTGGAAGGGCTCCAGGTACTCGGGTACTCGAAAAGGATGCCCTGAGGGTCAAGGGTGAATGAGGGTCACGCGAGTAACCCAGGTCCCAGGGACCACCTCGTGCAGGCCCACCCTCCACCGGGGGCTCTCGGTCGCCTCCCTGCTCCCCCTCACGGGCCCAGGAACACACACACAGACGCGCGTGTGCACATTCACACACACGCACGTGCATGCACCTGGCAATGGCTGTCAGAGGCTTCGTTGTGACTGGCTGAGAGAAGCAGTTGCGCTGGGCAGCGGCCAGGCCTCCAGGCCTCTGCCCCTCCTTGACCCTGGGGTCAGCCAGGGGTTGGGTTTGGAGGTGAAGAGGGACAGAGACGGGGCAGGAGAGACCAGCTGCAGCTCTGACCTGAGCTGGCATGAGGGTCCTGGAGGTGTTTGTGGTAGAGGCCAAACTGCTCGGGCTGGCCTCCTGGCCCCACTCCCCAGCAGGGGCTGGGCAAGCGGGTACCTCTGTGTGTGTGTGGGGGGGTGCAGGACCCCCCTCCTGGGCTGGTGGGAGAGAGGGCACCCTGCTCTCAGGGGAGGAGGCCCTGTCTCAGGATGTGCTTCCAGTCTGGCGTTGGGGGCACCTCTCGGAGCCCCTCTGTTCCCCCGAGCCTCCTCCCCACGCTCTGTTCAGGACCCAGCTGGGTACCAGGGAGGCCACTAGCCCATCCCGGCGTCTACGCCACCATCCGCTGTGTGTGAGAACGCTGGCCCACTTGGGCTGTTTTCAAGGTGCTGTAGGATGAACTTGAGGAAGCAGCTTCGAACTTTCCCTGGGTCCTGGCGAGTTCGAGTTGATGGGAGTTTGGCTAAATGGTCCGTAAAGCCCTTCTACGGGCGACATCCCAGCATGGGGCACATTGTCAGCCACTGAGCCAATTATAGAATCACTTAAAATGTCAGGCAGCAAAAGCCTGCACTGTCTCAGCGGGTCCAACCTTGGCCAGCCCCCCGGCAAGCCCCCCGGCCCGTGCTATGGAGCGGTGTAGTGCAGCCGGTGGGTGGGGGCCGTGTGGACTGCAGTCCAGACCGGGTGGGCCCGGGCCACATGTGCAGAAGCACTTCCGCCTCGGGCGGGGCCTGGGCTTGGGCGTCAGGTTGGCCCAGGTGACCGTCTGCATCCCACGCTGACCCCCGTGTGCCCTGGGTGTAAGCGGTGTTGACGGGACCGACTCAAGAATGACTCGAGAGCTCCCGCGAGGGGAGCGGCCATCACCCTCACCTGCCTGCCCTGGCCTGACCTTGCAGTGTGTGGAGGGTCCCGAGGAGGGGAGAGTCTAGGGCACGGTGGGGCAGGGGTGTCTGGCATTTACGGAGGCTCCGGCTTCACCCTCGTGCAGGCTTCTCGGTATCCACATGGCTACCTACCCCTCCTGAAGCTGGTGAGGGCTGGAACCTGGGCTCGTAGTGGCTCCTTCTGCCTCTAGAGCTGGTGCCCTTTCCATTGGGTGGGGTGCCGGCCAGGACACTCCCTCCTGGAAAGTATCTGCGTGAGACGTGACCGGACAGAGCCTCTGGAGCCAGGAACAAGTGATGGGGCGGGCCGGCTCTCAGGCCGGAGGCCCACAGGAAGTCACAGAGGACACCGGCCTGCTTGAGCAACACTCATGATTAAAGGGACAGGACGAGGGCCTAAGAGGTGTGATGGAGTGGGGAGGGCTGGCCACCCTAGCTGGGTGGGGAAAACAGGGAGGCAGGTGAGGGAGGGCTTCCTGGAGGAAGTGGCATCTGAGCCAATGAAAGGTAAGTCCGTTATCCAGGGCAGGAGAGGGGAAAGGGCGTGCCAGGGCAGCAAGAACAGCAGACACAGAGGAAAATAACCTTGAATAACCTTGGGCTTCCCTCTCGGGCCCTCTGCATGGGGTTGGCACCTGACTTCCCCTTTCCCACCCATTTACTGTCAGCTGTCTATTTTTGTCTTGATTCCCAGGACGGATAAGTTAAGATAGTTCTTACATCTGTCCCCTTCCTCCCCCGCCGAGCACGCAGCAGCCGCCGGACCGCAGCTTCCTGTCTTTCTTCACCCAGCACAGGACGAACTCGGCCACCGCACTGTGCCGGCCCAGGCTCCTGCAGCTCAGGCCGCGAGGGGCGGAGGGTTCCGAGGGTCTCCCTCGGCCCTCTCCCTTTCTGCGGTTTCCTTACGTGAGACCCTTCTAGAGCGGGCCGGTGTCACCAAGAGTGGGAGACAGCGCGGGGCACGAGGCGCCGTCTCGGCCGCCAGCCGGCGGGGCCTCCAGACGGCCCGCTGCAGCCACGGTGCTCGAACACAATGGTGTCCAGAAATAGCCGAGACCGTGGGTTTTCTTTTTTCTGATAGTTTCTCATCTTTACAAGGAGCGTGTCTAACCATCAGCACAGGGACATCCCCAAACCCCCGCCGAAGCATCGGAGGACCACCGAGCCCACCCCCGTCCTGACCTTGGCTGCCACCCCTTGCTCCCCTTAATGGTTCTTTTACACAGGTGCCTTGTCCGTGCTTGGACTTGGTTCAACGGTGTCACGGTGTGTGTTCCTGTGACTCTATCCTCTTACTCAGTGTCGGGCTGGCGAGCGCCTGTCGAGTGGCTCGGCCCTGCACAGATGGGCCTGTCAATGGATGCGGTAATTTTATTCCTTTATTCATCCGATGAATCGGATGGAAACGATGCAACGTACGATAGTATCGTGCACCTCCGGTGCGCCTATGGCTTCGTGCCGGATGTAGGGCTGGGCTCTGGGAACTGACGTGCACAGAGCAGGGTCGCCCCACTATGGGCCACGACTGTCAGGCACGGCCGTGGCCAGCACACAGTAGGTGCTCCGTGAGTGTCTGTTGAGCAGAACTCAATGTTTTATTTGGGGGAGGGAAGTACCATTACTTCCGTTTCATGACTGACTAAACATAGCGTGAGACCCGTGGTTTTGAAGTCTGGCTGCACCTTATGATGGCCTAGGGCCGTCTGCAGGGCCGCAGCTGCGGCCAGCTCTGCACTTGTCCTTCGCCTTGCAGGGCAGGCCTGGGGGAGGGGTTTCTTCAAACGTCCACGGGGTTCTTACCGGCTGGGGTTAAGAGCCACCATTTGCGCCGTTCACAACCCTGTGAGGTACCGTGATCAGAGACTGTGGCCTTGTCAGCCTGGGCGGGTGGCATTTACCAACACATGACTTCCTCTTATTAATTTCTAAAAGCGAAAACAACTTTAAACAATGAGGCCACAGTAGGGGAGGGCAGGAGCGGGCCGTCTGGGCAGGCCAGGGGCATTTGGCAAGGTGGCCCCTTCTGTGGCGCGGTCACCGTGAGCGTAGCAGCACTCGTGCCGTTTGCTGTGACACCGTGGTTCCTGTCCCACACCCGGAGCTTGCGGGTCATCCCTATTATCACCGCCCTCCAGCTCCCTTATGATTCTCCCACCCTCCCCACCTAGGAGAGGGAGGCACGGGGCCCAGACCTAAACCTGACAGCACTTAAGTGTAAACACATGCGCGCGCACACACGCGAAGGCGCACACTCACGCGGACACACACACGCAGCCTGAGGATGTCTCACTGTGTCCGTAGGTCGTCAAGGTCATCTGTCTCTCCACTTCCCCGACCTGCCTAGTCCTCATAGGAGCTTCCTACACGAGTGAGGGTCGGCTCTGTGCTGGGCTGCATGCTGGGCCCTGGACAAAGCGGAGGACGTCTTGGTCATAGTCCCTGCCCTTAGGGAGCAGGAATACAGCCAACAAGCCTCGGTGTCGCCCAGGCTGGGCGGGTAGTATGGAGCCTGGTCTTGTCCGTGGGCCGAGGAGGAGAAAGCTGAGGTTACTCTCCCCCGCCTCCGCGCCCCCGTCCTCCCGTCTTGGTGATCCTGCCTCTGAGTGATTCCTGCTCTGCCCTCTGTGCCCTGCACCCGCCACGCATTCTGACCTCTCCGTCTCCTGCCTGGTGACTGCAGAATCCCCATTTGCTCTAGAGAACACTTAACGTCCTACTTTT
The DNA here is from genome assembly GCF_000151845.1 of Pteropus vampyrus. Lineage (NCBI taxonomy): Eukaryota > Metazoa > Chordata > Mammalia > Chiroptera > Pteropodidae > Pteropus > Pteropus vampyrus. Next base: position 50,008 of record NW_011889295.1, on the reverse strand, counting down.
TCGTTGCTGCCATGGGCTTTAACTGCAGGAATAAGACCTTTTCGCTTCCATGTCACCCTTCGATCTCTCAATAAACCGTTTACATCTGCATCTTTGCCTACGTATAAAGAGAAACACCACATCGCATCATACATCCCGTGTGGCTCCGAGGAAGCAAAGGGCAAAGGTGAGGGAGCTGTGCACCCGCGTTCTGCTCCAGCTGGGGCGCGCGTGCGAAATGGGGTGGCGGGTGGTTTTTACTGAAAGTAAAACACCTGTTTGTCGGTTGAGAGATGCTGCTGGGTTGTTCCCACCTTTTGCATACTGCAATATCCAAATAAGGCAAGGAAGAGAATATGTGACCCCAAAATATGCCACTTGGGCATGTGGATCATTTTGAGCTAAAGGCAATCCTAGAGGTCTCACATTTTTAGGTGGCTCCTGTACATATGTAATTAAACTTGTTTTTCCTGTTAATCTGTCTGGTGTCAGTTTAGTTATTAGAGTGTCCAAAGCAGCTATCAGGGAAGAGATGTCCTCCCCAGCACTGGCTGTCTCTCCACTCCTATCTCCCATCCTTCTAGCACTTTCTCAAGGACGGGCAACGCTTTCTGTGGACACTTTGGAAGTCCCTGCCGCATGAGGGCTGGGAGCCACGTGGAGGTCACCTGGCTTCCCTGGTGGTAAGCGTGAGAAGCAGAGGCCTAGAAGGAGAGTTATGTGCCCCCCCCCCCCCCCGCAGCCCGAGCTGGCCCGGAATCTCCACTCCAGCCTGCAGTTCTCTCCCTTAAACTCTTCTACCTCTCAGAGAAAAAGACACGTGCACCTGCTTGAGACTGACCGGGTGGGTCCCCAGCTGCTCCTGCTGGAGCCCGACCGGGTCACCACCTCCACAGCTGCCAAGTGTTTACCTCCCTGAATCCTGACCACGTCGGCAGCGTTTGAGCAAACAGGAAGCCGAGCCTGAGGGCCACTGAGGAGCTTGGCGTCACACAGCGCACACAGGAGCCAGAGTCCAGGCCAGGCCCCTGCGAGACCCAGGCTTTGCCACCTTCCAGGGAGAGGCTCATGCTTCCAACTGGTACCTTCCAGCCTCTCTCCCGGACACTGGAGAGTCCCAGAGGACAGACTCTTCCCTGCCCTCTGCTGAGGCCACAGGACAATGAAGGCACAATGAAGAGAGCCAAATCCACCCTTCTTTTAAGTGACTGTAACTACTCGGTTCGCCGATGAGAGCCACAGATGCCACCTGCCCCCAGACCGGAGTGAGAACCAGCAGTGATTCATGGTCATTGGGTGACTCAAGTGAGACACTAATCCCGTGAGTCAGGCTGTGGGCCTCCCGGGCTGAAGGAAACCTCCCCTCCAGATCCGGGCCTGCTGCGGCCCCTCCTGCTGGTGGTCTCCACCTTGCTTTGTAGTTGGTGTTATTCTTATACAGGTGTTTGATGTTATCATTAAGCATCGCTGTTAAAGAAGCCGTAGATTACTCGAACTAGAAAATGTGCTTCGGAATCACTTCCCTTTTGGTTTTATAGATGCTTATGCCAGCATCCAGACCAGGGAAGGGATCAGCCCTCGGTCGCGGGGACCCGGATCCCTTCCCTGTTCTGTGTCCAATGACCAGGCACCAAAGCCCACCTCCCAGGTACGAAGATATCCTCCTCCCATTGGACTCAGCCTGGGCCTGGGGTAGGCCAACCGTCCACAGGGATCAGGCCTGGCCTGGAGCTGGCCAGCCCTGGACTCTCCTCGTCCTGTGCTCCCTGGGCTTCATTTTAGTGGCCCCCCCCCCACCCTTTCGTTTCCTGCTGAATTTTACTCAACCTCTTACTGGACATGGCCAGTCTTAGGTTAACCAGGCAGAATTATTAACCAGGAATGGATCTTTCCACCCGCTTCCGCACCGGCCCTTCCTGCTGTCCACGCCCGGCCAACTTCCAGGCCCCGGGCGCCGGAAGGCTTCTTGGAGGCAGTGGCC
>NW_011889295.1:44826-46903 GCF_000151845.1 Pteropus vampyrus | reverse complement strand
CGACATGTTAAGTTTTAGATTTAGGGCCCCCTTTGAATATCCCGCATTTCGTCATTTTGCCCTGAAATCTAGCTGATTTTAAATTTCTCATTTGCAATAGAGGCTGCCCTCCCACCTCACCTCCTCTTCTGTGTCAACACCCAAGCAGCCAAAGGGACGACTCATGTCCCTTTTTTTTTTTGGGGACCCTTTTTTTTCTCTTGGCTTGGGGAGTCCGTGACTGTCATTTTTCTCTGGTCGGGGGTGATGCCCAGTGAGTTCAGAGACACCCCTCAAACTCTACCGCCCAGTTTTCTGAGCAAGTCGATGACAGGCATTGGCGTCTTTAAGACTTCAGGGTTGAATGGATGTCACCAAGAGGAGCTAAGTGTGGTCACAGTGAACCAGATAAACGGCTGCTTGTGCTTTGCGGGTCTCTGCTTCTTGGCCAGTTGTGATGATTTCTGCATTTCCCTTCCCCTTTCTTACTTCCTGAACCCCCATAATGTCCGTGTCCCCTTTTCGGTCTGTCTCCTCCCGCCGGCGGTGGTTTGGTTGAGTGTCCCTGCCTCCGACTTGTGGGATGGCAGGCCCCCTTTCCTAACGGGAAGGACCCGGTCTCAGCTGAGGTCTCCTGCGCAGTGAGGCGGCTTTGGCTTTGCTTCTTGGCGGTTACAGGGGTCCCAATTGCCTCGATGTGAGACGCGCCTTTCACGAGCAGGATAAATCACCCGAATGCTGACAGTGGTCCCTCCTGGAACCAAACAGGCTGTGACATCTCGCCAGGCCGAGTGGGCAGTTTGCTGCCCTGCACTTCACCGCACGTCCTCCTGTTTGTTCTGTTCTCTGATTCTGTTAGGGGTTTGGCGGAGGGTGGAGGCGAAAGCAGCCAAAGTAGGAAAGAAAGAGTTAACACACGAGTTCAGCTTCCCGGAGCGGTGAGATCTACGTTAATGCCACCATTAGCCAAACGTGATTTTATTTAGCTTCATTTTTATAGTATTTTCAGTGTCCAACACTTTAAGAACTTTTAATTTTGCTTTAATCACCATTGCTCTGTGATTCAGGCATTCCTGTTTCTGAGATGTAAAAACAGCCCAGAGGTATGCAAACTATCCAACTTAATCTTAGAGCACGGCCCTTTTTTTTTTTTTAATATCTTAGATGAGGTGATGTTTATTTTGTTGAAAACAGTGACAAAGAATTCGAGAATACCTTTCAATCCCCTTGTGAGTTACGTGGTTAGTTGCCTTTCCCTCCCTTCCTTGGTTGCTATGGAGATTAGGCATAGGATGTGAGGGCATCCAGCACGGATCTGTCACACACTGGTAGAAAAGTGCTCAGAGCACCTCCCATGGTGTAGGTCACTTCTCGTGTGTGGAGGCACAAGTTTATGGTTTTTAGTGGAGAGTGTCCTGGCTTTCAAGACCATCCAACAGAACTTTCTGGATCCACCGCTAGCTACCGGCCACATCTGGCTTCCTGGGTGCTTGAACTGTGGCTACTGCCTCAGAAGAACTGGATTTTAAATTTCCCTTAAGTTCAGTTACTTTAAATAGCGACATGTGGCTACTGACGAGTGCGTTAGCTCAGGTCTGGAGGGTTTTAACACATCTGTTTATTTCTGCTCAGTTTCACAAAAGAGGCCAATCCTGCAGTGAGGGTTGGTGCTGCCCTGTCGTCTCACAAAGCTGTGACTCAAATGAATTAGGGTGTTGTGGTTTTTACTTTTTAATTAGCTTTGTCTTTTTAATGGTGTTTATTGGGAAGGGGCTTCGTATGTTCCTGTCCAGAGAAGAGAGGGGAGACTCCCCTGGGCGCGGCCCGTGGAGATGGGGCTGAGCCTCCCCTAGGTGAGGGGCAGCTGCCACGGGGTCACCGAGTGCCCCGTGAGCATGCTGGCATCCCAGGTGGCACCTTCGGGAAATGGCTCTAACTGGTTCTAATTGAAGAGCTGCACGTACGCAGTGCGTGTGGGTGAGACGTGACAGCTGCCCCTCCGTGTGGGGTCGGGCACATACGCTACGGAATTCTCAGAGTGTGGCCCTCTGCCGTGTGAACGGGGAAGCCAGCCACCGTGTGTGGTTACACGGGGAGA
>NW_011889295.1:42057-44776 GCF_000151845.1 Pteropus vampyrus | reverse complement strand
TAAGTTCAGTTACTTTAAATAGCGACATGTGGCTACTGACGAGTGCGTTAGCTCAGGTCTGGAGGGTTTTAACACATCTGTTTATTTCTGCTCAGTTTCACAAAAGAGGCCAATCCTGCAGTGAGGGTTGGTGCTGCCCTGTCGTCTCACAAAGCTGTGACTCAAATGAATTAGGGTGTTGTGGTTTTTACTTTTTAATTAGCTTTATCTTTTTAATGGTGTTTATTGGGAAGGGGCTTCGTATGTTCCTGTCCAGAGAAGAGAGGGGAGACTCCCCTGGGCGCGGCCCGTGGAGATGGGGCTGAGCCTCCCCTAGGTGAGGGGCAGCTGCCACGGGGTCACCGAGTGCCCCGTGAGCATGCTGGCATCCCAGGTGGCACCTTCGGGAAATGGCTCTAACTGGTTCTAATTGAAGAGCTGCACGTACGCAGTGCGTGTGGGTGAGACGTGACAGCTGCCCCTCCGTGTGGGGTCGGGCACATACGCTACGGAATTCTCAGAGTGTGGCCCTCTGCCGTGTGAACGGGGAAGCCAGCCACCGTGTGTGGTTACACGGGGAGAAAGCCCCACGGCTGCGAGAGCCATAGGTGGAAAATGAGGTTTACGCATACCTGCAAAGTGGGAAGGAGGGGCCCGCCTTTGGCTCGCGGAGTCGAGGGAGGCCTTTTCTTTCTGCTGTTGCTGCCTTCATCATTTCTATGTTGTTATTTTTACAAATGGATCTGTATTGCTTATCCAGTCGGAAAAGGCAGCAATGGGAAATCCGTCCCTTTGGGAAAAAACACGGGTGACGACCCTAGTGCCAGCTCAGCAGCTTCGGGCCACTTCACTTCAAGCGACTAAAGATGGAAAGAGGGAGTTGACGGAGTTTATCGGCTTCGGTGGGACAACCGCTGTTCAAACCAGAGGAGCCTCCGGGTGTCACCGAGTGCGAGTGTGTGTGGGTGGACAGCAGCCGCTAGGCCTTCTGTGCGGGATGTGGGGATGTGGGGCTGTGCGGGAAGGGACGCTCGCCCCTGCCTGTCCCCACGCACAGCTCCGAGTGATCTAGAAGGGAGAGGGTGCAGTGGGGCGTGGCTGGGCGTGCGTCAGGCCGTGGGGCCAGCAGGCGGGTACGGCACCACGTCAGGTGCGTGGCTTGAAAGGATGACGTTGGGTCCCATTGTGCGTGGCTTTGGGGGGCGGGGCATGCTGGCTTCGGAAGCAGGCTGGCCTGCTGCTCAGGCGTATGGCCAGCCTGGGCGGTCGGCCAGTCCTGCGGCACATGCGCACGTGTGACACCCGTGGGGTGGACAGTGGTGCTGGGAAATGCAGAGAAACAGACGCAGGTCTTGATCCGATGGAGGGACGGAGATGGGTCTGCGAGCCCGTCAGGCCCACGAAGGGCCCGGTCTGCCGGGGTGACCAGCAGGAAGAGGCCAGCTCGGGTGGCGGGAGCTTTTTGGGCAGCTGAGTGAACCCCGAGTGCCCTTCAGATGGAGATGCCCTTTGGGGAGAGTGAGCCCAGAGGCAGGCGGGGGCCCTGGGCCAGGTGGAGGAGGCGGTGGCCTTCTCCTGGCAGAAATCTCGAAGGGTTGGTCCTGGCGCATCCGTGCCGACTGAGCCACGGGTCCTGCAGGCGCTCAGGTGCGAACGTGGTGTGGATGGGACCTTTAGAGGCCTTCTGAGGCTGGGGGTCCTGAGTGCGGGTTTGCAGCACGGACCCCCAGCTCTGAGCACCCTGTGGGCACCGTCTTCCTCACGGGCGAGGAGCGAGTAGGTGGAGGGTCAGGACTGAGGCGAACATGCAGGAGCTTAATCTTTCAAAGTGCAAGTTTAAGGGGCCCGCCCGGGTGTGGCGGGAGGCCGTCGGGCACGGTCTGGGGCTGGAAAGAGGGCTGAGCTCGGAGCAGGATTCTGGGAGCCATCCCGGGAGCGGGCGAGGGCAGGAGGAAGGGCCGAGCCCAAGGGGCTGACAGTCTGCAGGGGGACTGCCGAGGAGCGGCAGGGAGCGAGCGCGTGTGGGCGTGCTCCCCGACTGGGACTTCTCTCGACGCTGCTCACGGGGTGGTGTCGCCCAGTCTTTATGGCCATGACTTTTTACGTGAGGAGAAATAGCCCAGGTTCATCGTCCGCGAGGTCCAAACTGCTGGATTTTGAAGGTTTTAGAAAAGGTTTCATACAACCGAAGAAGCGGGTCCCTCCGTGCATGATGCACGGGCCTTATGGCTCTGCAGTGACCGGAGCTTGGTCTCGGTCCCTACCGAGTATCAAATTTTTTTTTCTAAATATAACGATTACCGACTGAATTTAAATCACATAGCATAAACGTAAGTACTGACTTCAGAGTGTATTTCGTGACTGAAAATGCTGTCATTACGTAAATCCTGTTAAGCGTCAAGGGCTGTATTGGTGACATGTGGATAGGGTTTGACCAATACACAGCCCTTCTCTGCCCTGCCGTCCCCACCAGCCTGTGTGGGGACGTGGGGACTTTCTGGGGGCCCAGAGGGCCTTGGCACTCGGTCTGTGGTGCCTTCTTTATATCCTGCACTCCCCCCTTGATGGGGTGGCTCGAGGCCTGGGAGGGAGTAGTTTGCCACTGTAGTCGGGGACGGAGCTCGAGTTTAAAGTCAAGCGTGTCCCTCATGGTACCAGGCCTTGTTCAGCAGGGACGAGGCGCGGCATCCACGTTGACAGCTGCAGGCCCAGGCTCTGAGCGGGTCCGTGACGCGGCCCC
>NW_011889295.1:39228-41817 GCF_000151845.1 Pteropus vampyrus | reverse complement strand
GGTCCGGCAGCCGGCGCCAACTGCCCGACGCTGGGCAAAGCCAAGAGGCGCTCCTTCAGGAAGAAGAGGGAGAAGCCCCCCGGCAGGGGCCTCGCGGACGGCTCCCAGGGGCCGGGCTCGGAGGACGTCGGCATCCCCAACGGCGTGGACCTGCTTGCGCTGCCGCAGCTGTGCTTCCCAGGTACCAGGCCGGGCGCGCCTCAGGCCACAGCCGCGGACTGTGTCCAGGAGTCAGCAAAGTGCCACCGGGGTGGGCCCCTGCCCCTGGGTCCCCCCTACGCCCGGGTCCCCCGCATCCCACCCCCGGGTCCCCCGCGTCCCCCAACCCCCAGGTCCCCTCCACCCCCAGTCTCCCACATCCCACCCCAGGGTCCCCCGCGTCCCCCAACCCCTGGGTCCCTGGGGTCGAGCCGTCCTGCTCTCGGGAGGTGCAGAGCTCCAAGGCAGCCCGTGCGGGGGACACCGGAGTCCTGGAGGGCGGAAGTCCCCTAGGACTACCGGTCCCGCGATTGGCTTGGGGCTTCCGGACGACTTCCAGCGCTGACTCAGCCTGGGCCGCCGGAGGCCCTGCGGACGCTTAGATGACGTCCAGTGAGCCGGCCCTGCCCCCTGGGACCAGAACTACAGGTCACGTTTTTTTCCGCAAACTGACCAGTTCATGGAAATATCCGGCGTGTCCTCCGGGCTTCATGTTTTGGTCTCGGGGATTGTGAACCGGGGACCAGCCAGGACCCCCCACCCCCGCGGTGCTCAGGACGGGCCTTCGGCCCAGGCTTCCCAAACCCGTTTCTCTCTCCTCCACCTGCAGGAGGCATGTGTGTGGCCTCTGAGCCGAAGGAGGACCGCATCCACTTCCTGGTGCTGACCAACGTCTGTGGGGACAGGACGTACGGCGTGGTCGCCCAGTACTACCGGCCGCTGCACGTGAGTGCTCCCGCGACGTCCCCCGGACCTGGGTGGGGCGCCATCGCACCGTGGTGACGTGCACAGAATGTGAGGCTGCCACATGCACAGCGTGGCCCCGGCCATCCCCCTGGAAGGACACGCCGGCCTCATCAGCGGTCGTCCGCCGCCGCCCCCCCTCCCCCGCTCCACCCATGCTCTGCCTCTGGGGTCGCCTGTTCCGGACATTTCGCATAGGTGGACCTACCCGACAGGCGTCCTTTTCCGCCTGGCTTCTTCGGTCACTGTGTCATTGCCTCGTGCGCGTGGAGCCGGGGCCAGCCTCCTCCCTGTCATGGCTGTGACCTTCCAGTGTCGAACCATTCTGGGTGTCTGTCCCTCAGCCGCTGGACACGTGGGCTGTCCCACCTGCCGTGTGCGAAAGGTCCTGCTTAGGTTTGGCGAGCATGATCCATCCACATGTTGGGGAGTGTTTTCTGGGGGAGCTGCTGCAAGTGCCCCGGAAGAGCTTGTAGGGGAAACGAGGGGCCCAGAAGCACACGGTGCTCAGCTGCCCACTTCCAGGGGGTTTCCAGGAGGGGGGCTGCGACTTCCTTCTTGGGCCTGCGCTTTGCCGAGGGAAGTCAGCAGGTCCCACAGAGCGGAGGCGAACAGGGGCCTGGCTGCTTCTCCCCGCTTGGTCCCCAGAGAGAGACAGGCAGTTACTTTTGGTACAGTTATCTCGACACGTTACTGTACGTGTCAGGAGGCATGAGATGCAATCAGGTGGGCTGCCCTTTCGCTCTTGGAGCTCAGGCGTGCCCAGGCGTCCTCGAGGGGTGTGCAGGAGCACGGCTCGCTGCCGTGTCTGGGCGAGGTCACCTTCCGTGACGGGCCCAGCGGAACAGAGAGCTCAGCCCCGCAGCCCCACGTGCAGGCTGTGGCCTCTGGGACTGTGGGGGACGGGCGGGGCTGGGGTGCCTGCCCCTGCTTAGCCAGTTCCGCCCCCTGAGACGCCCCCTGAGACACCTGCAAGTGACTCATTCAGGGAAGTGCCTCGGGAGTTTGCGAAACAGCACAAAGTGTGTGCGTCTGTCCTTCTAGCAGGAGAAGTTACCATCATCGTTGTCATCGTTACATACGTTTAAAAAGTGATAGCCCCTGTGTAGCATTAACTATACCAGACGGGACTGTTCCCACGACACCTGCCTGTCTGGTGGACACGGCTGCCTGGCCTGTCCTCCTCGCGGCTGCACGGGGACCCACGTGGGCCCCACACCTCTCGCTCCCCCCTCCCGCCACACGTCCTGAGGACCGATGGTGACCTGTTCCAACCAGGGCCGTCCCCTGCGTTCTGCTCTGCCTCTCGTGGCTACAACACCTGCAGCCCACGTGGACGAGGCTCCACTGGGAGCACCATCCCTACATCACAGATGAGAGCGTAGTGGCACAGAGAGGTTATGTGACATCCTGTGGTCACACAGCAGCCAGGATTCGAGCCAGGATTGCGTGGTGTCCAGGTTCCCCTACTACAACGCCCTCAGACCGACTCCAGAGCAGTAGGTGTTCATTAAACGGTGGGCAGGCGGATGACGCAGCCAGCTGTTTCCTGGGCTTCTGCCTTTTCCTGTCTCACTGGTACCTGAAGTAGGCACTAGTCCGTGCTAGTCCCCAAAAGTCCCAAACTGAAGCTGTCATCACTTCATC
>NW_011889295.1:33830-37378 GCF_000151845.1 Pteropus vampyrus | reverse complement strand
TGGGTAAGGGCCAAACAGTGTCCCTGGAGGCAAATAGTGTCCCCAGGGGGCGGGAAGGCCACGCCTGCTCCCCCGTCCTGGTCCGTGTGTCACGTGTTTATTCAGCTTTTCACCTGTGTGGTGGACAGTCTCCCTGCCGAACGTCAATGCAGGCGATGTTTAACTTGAAACACGTGTTCGTTTTTTACGCTTCTTCGCTTTTCTCGTTCTCACGGGTCCTCGCGAAGTGACCAGGCGTAGGAAGGGCAGCCAGGGCAGGACAAAGGGCAGTCATTCGAAAGTAGTACGAAGACAGGGATTCTCGCGTTTGCACAGTTTGAGCGGTGCCGTGTGAACGATGCCTGCACGTGGTCAAGAACCGGAGAGAATCTGTTCAGCTGTGTCCGGAGAGTTAGACCTCGGGCAGTCTTTTTCCCTTTTAAAACGTCACCTTAAATACGCTGTTGTATTTTTATAATGGATACAAATGTGGAGGAACATTGAACTTTCTCCAAAGCCTGACGTTGGCTCCATGAATAATAATTATGTCGCTTCAAGTGAAAACATGAGTACTCTGCAGGCACGTGGTGGTCTCACACTGCGGGGTGGGGGGCAGCGTGAGGTCCAGCTTCGGGGTGGGAAAGGCTGGCTGTGCCGGCGGCCTCAGGGACGGCCAGTGGGACCCTGCCAGGCCTCCTCTCGGTTTGCACAGCCTCCTCTGGCCCCCACAGTGCAGTGTCCACCGTCGTGCGGGCCCCGCCGCGGGCTGAGCCGCGTCTCTGGGGTTCGTCTACTTCACGGACGTGCGTTAACACTGAAAAGCCAGCTTCACCGCGGCACAGCTGATGTGCAGTCAAACCCGCCATTCCGAGCACACAGCCGGCGACGTGCCGAAGGCGTCCTCCGTGTAACCACCGCCGCAGCTCACCGCGGGTCACTTCCACACCCCGAAGCTTCGCTCAGGCCCCTGGTGGCCAGTTCCCGGCCCCTCTGCCCCAGGCACCCACGTCTCCATCGCATTTTTGTATCACACGCCTCAGATGGCGGGACACGCGTGGGAAACAGGCTTTCTCGGGCACTTTGCACGACTGCTTGTCCCTTACAGACGGAAGTCGGCACATGTAGAGGATGCACAGATTCCAGTGACGTGTCACAGACGGGACACGCCCATGAACAGCACCGAGATCAAGAAACAGAGCATGGCCAGTCCCCCCAAACCCCAAACTCCCCCTGACCTGGGGAGCCACTGTCCTGCGGACGAGAGTCCCAGAGCTGCTGACGTGGCCGTTACAGACTCTTCCTCTTCGGTTGGAAAAGCTAAGTGACAGTCGGATTCTCGCCTGTATTTTGTGATTTGACCTTTTTTTTCTTTTTAATTTCAGTTTATTGACTCATCTGAAGTTCTGTAAAGATTTTGAAGTTGACAATCACATAAAAGATTTTGCTGCAAAACTATCTTTGATACCCAGCCCGCCTCCTGGACCACTCCATTTGGTAATTACCGTATACTTTTCCTTTGCAAACAGCAAAAGTAACACATTGAAGAAGGTTTCAACGTTTTAAATGATTTTTTGGGTTCTAGCTGCGTTTAAATCATGCTTCTCAAGTTCCTTACAGAAGTATATTTATACTATTTCTAAAGGTAAAAAAAAAAAAACTAGAAATGAATTAGAAATTTTTTTCTAAAAATTTAGAAATGAAATTTTGTTCTAAAGTCAAACGTGTAGGCTTGAGTGTTGCTGAGTGGCTCGTGGTGAACAGGTACCTTCGGTAGGTTAGTTCGTTACTTGCTGTGCAGGAAACACAGAATCTACTTAGTTTACAGATTTCCCTTTTAATCGTCTGGAATCTTAGGTATTACATTTAACTGCTCCATGTGTTCACCTGTCCATTGTGATCAACGCAAAGTCACTGGTTTCCTACGTGTGTATTGTCGTTATCGACAGCGCCACCGTGTCATCTAATTAGTCGACAAGCATTTCCCAAACTGGGTTTCGTGGAACGCTGGTTCCAAGATGTCATTGGCTGGTGACGACGTGCGGGTTCCAGGGTTAAGGGAAGTTGGAGAGACGCTGACCACATCCTGCCTTTGTCAAGTAAAAGGTCGGACTCTTCAGCTGTGTGACAAAACCTGTTTGAGTCAGCATTTTTCAAACTGACGATAAGGTGCTTCCTTTTTTTGAAAAAAAAAAAAAAACCCAGCCACTTATTAAATAACCATCTTGGAATGTATAGTACATACTGGACCGGTTTCCCTTCTGGAAGATTATACATGGAAATCTCGGTTCTTTACATTTCGGTTATTATCGAGAGTTGGAAAATTCTTCTTATTTATCAGGAAACGTGTGATTATGAACTTAAAGTGTATATTTGTGGTGTTACCCTAACCCTGGCAGTCTGCTAGGGAGGTGCTCTTGCGAGATGCGTCCCGGGCCCAGGGTCAGAGCGGCCCGTCCGCCTCGGCCCCACTTCCCGACACCTCTCTACGGGGGCTTTGCGCGAGGCACTCATCTTCGCTAGGCGGATCTCTGGTATTTTTTTTATCGTGCAGTGAAGCCGTCACATTTTAAGCTCTCGTCCCATAAACTCGGCGAGTATTTGTTGAGGACCTGCTGCCACGAGCGAACAGGATCCCCGAGTTCAGAACGGTGTCAGGGTCGCCGATCATTTATTCCGCCTTTGAGCGTAGCAGTGCGTACATCGCGCTCACACGGCCTTCCGGGCCGCGAGCGGATGAGCCGTCGGTGCCTCCGTCCCCGCCACCCCCAGTGGGCAGGTTTCCGGGAGGTCGTCACTGGCACCTCTTCACCCTACACTCACCCTACGCGTCACGCCCCCAGCCTCTCCATCCTCGGATCCGACGCTTCTCCCGTCTCCTCCTCCCCGAAGTGCTTTGCCTGCCTGGTCAGGGCGCTTCGGGGCTGGGCGGCCACCGCGGGAGGCACGGCCGCTCATGGTGCCGGCTGCTCAGCTCGCCGAGAGCCTGACGGTGGGGTGGGGGGGGGCAGTTTCCTCCTCCGTGTCCCCCATGCCCTTTAGCACACAATAGGTGTTCATGAACGTGGAATTCAGTGTTCTTTAAAAATATCATCTAGAAAAGTAAAGTGTCTTAAAAGTTTTTGAATTACATACCTTTGAGGAGCTTTGACTGTTGAAAGCACTAAGCACACACACTATCTGGTGAGTGAAAACAGTGTCTGCTAGCCACGGCCGACAGGTGAGAACCGTGTCTGCTAGCTATGGCCGATTCGAACACGCTTTAGAACTCGCGCTAGTGGGGATGGTGTCTGGGTGGCAGCTTGTCTTTGTCTTGCCAGTGAACAGTTTGCTGGCCGATTAAAGCGCTAAGGACGTTTGGCTGAGAAAGGCGCCAAGTGCTCCTTTTACGATGACCCATTCCTGGCGGCCTTGTCTGTCTCTGGGCTGTTTTGTGGTTCTGGGACCTGCCAAGGGGGTGGCGTGAGTCTTCAGCAGTGTCTTCTCGCTCAGACGCTTTCTGGGCCCAGACAGGGACTTTGGGTGCGTTGTGGCCTCTGCCGGCAGCAGCCCCCTGAGCTGACGACAGGAAT
>NW_011889295.1:27168-32975 GCF_000151845.1 Pteropus vampyrus | reverse complement strand
TCTGCTAGCTATGGCCGATTCGAACATGCTTTAGAACTCGCGCTAGTGGGGACGGTATCTGGGTGGCAACTTGTCTTTGTCTTGCCAGTGAACAGTTTGCCGGCCGATTAAAGCGCTAAGGACGTTTGGCTGAGAAAGGCGCCAAGTGCTCCCTTTACGATGACCCATTCCTGGCGGCCTTGTCTGTCTCTGGGCTGTTTTGTTGTTCTGGGACCTGCCAAGGGGGTGGCATGAGTCTTCAGCAGTGTCTTCTCACTCAGACGCTTTCTGGGCCCAGACAGGGACTTTGGGTGCGTTGTGGCCTCTGCCGGCAGCAGCCCCCTGAGCTGACGACAGGAATCGGCCTTGGCAGGTCTTTAACCTGAAGCCACTGCAGATCGTGTTCCCCGCGAGAGCGGACCCCGAGAGCCCGGTCATCGACCTGGACCTTCACCTGCCCTTGCTCTGCTTCAGACCCGAGAAGGTGCTGCAGGTACACGCCCCCCACGCCGCGTCCCGTGCCAGGGGGCTCGAGGGGGCGTCACACCTACCGCTGTGCCAGAGATGACTCAAGTGCCAGCGTCTTCCACCGTGGACAGACCCAGAACGACACCACCACTCGGAGTGTTAACTTTTTTGCTTAAAGCTGACATTCACTAGCAGCGGTCCCCAGCCTTTGGCACCAGGGCCCGGGGCTCCCATGAGCATCTAACGCCTGATGGCGTGAGGCGGAGCTGAGGCTGCGATGCCGGTGCTGGGAGTGGCTTTGCTCCGCTGCCCACCTCCTGCTGTGCGGCCCGGTTCCGAACAGGCACGGACCAGTACCTGTCCGCAGCCGGGGGGTGGGGACCCCTGCACTATAGTACGTGCTATTTGCAAATAGCACCTTTTTTGGGGGGGTTGAAGTGGCTTTTGTTTTGGGAGCTGGAGCAGGGAGACGGGGGGTTCTGTCCTCCCTGGTTTGGTTGGGGGGCGGCGGGTCACGGTGTCTGTAGCTGCTCGCGCCCCGCTGGGGGCGTGTTCGTGTTGACGGCGTGTCGCCCGCAGGTCCTGACGTGCCTCCTCACGGAGCAGAGGCTCGTGTTCTTCTCCTCCAACTGGGCGCTGCTGACGCTGGTCGCCGAGTGCTTCGTGGCCTACCTGCACCCCCTGCGGTGGCAGCACACGCTCGTGCCCATCCTGTCGGAGCAGATGCTCGACTTCGTCATGGCGCCCACGTCCTTCCTCATGGGCTGCCACCTCGACTACTTCGAAGAAGTCAGCAAGGTCAGGTCCCGGCCGCCTGGTTGGGCGTTAGCTCCTCGGGAGCTGGTCGTGAGGACCGATGGGAGGGAAGCTGCCTTGAAAGTGCCCGAAGTGAGGGCCGGGCACACGGGGCCACCGAGCAAGGGCACCAGCGCCTTCCCCGTTAGCGTGTGTGCGCTGGGCGCCACACACACACACAGGCGTGCACGCGTGCACACAGTACACACACGCACAAATGTGCACACACATTTACATGCACACAGTACGCACACGTACACACAGCAATATATGTGCGCGCATGTACACAGCAGTACACACACACGTGCACACACGCACACACAGCACACACAGCAATGCACACGCTCACCTGTGCACACGCACACACGTACACACACGTACAGAAACAAGTGCATGCGTGCACACACGCACACACGCATACACACACACGCACAGAAACATAAGTGCGCGCGTGCACACACATGCACACACACGTACACACGCACACAGTCCACGTGTGCGCACACATGCGCGTGCACACACACACACACACAGTCCACGCGTGCGCACACCCTGCACTGCCTCGTTTGTCCTCATGCCGCCCCCTGCGGACCTCGGGCCGTGTGCCCCGCGTGCTGCCCCGCGTGCTGCCCCGCGTGCTGCCCCGCGTGCTCCGCGTCACGTCCCCGCCCACGTCCATCCGCAGCAGCTCAGTGAGGAGTGGGGGAGTCGCTGGGACCCGGTGGCGGGTGCAGCCTCTGCTGCTCCGCAGCTCTGTGACCTGGACTGGGTTCGCGTTCCTCCCTCCGCCTCGGTGTCCGCATCTGTGAGGTGGGCGCGGCCACGTCCCCACGGGCAGGGCTCTGAGCCGAGGACACCCACAGCTCGCTCGGAGCGCCCTGCGGCTCAGCGGGCAGCGTCCAGCTGCCGTCGCTCATCTGTTTTCCTCCCTCCGTCCCTCCCTCCCTCCCTCCCTTCTGCTTTCGCTGTTCTGCGGACCTTCCTTCTGGAACACACATGTGCCTTCGGCACGTCGCTGCGGTCAGCGGGCTTCGCAGCCTTGCCGAGCTCTCTTCTCGCCGTGTGGCAGGCCCGTGACAGGGGCGAGCTCTTCCGTGTCCTACCGTGGCAGGTCGAGGAGGGCGCTGGCCTCGCTGTCGTGGTGAGGATCGGAGGGGTCGCTGGGACGCTGGCCGGCGCGCGGTCAGTGCCAGATGAGGATGAGGCGCAGCTGTTTTCACTGCTGTGCTCGCCGGCGATGGCGGACATTTAGATGGTGGCTCGCGTCGTGGGTTTGTGACACGTGTGATGTTGGCCGCAGGCAGAGTGGGCTTGGCTTTCTACAGTTTTATTCAGGTAGTACTAGAGAGAAAGGTGGCTGGCGTGTGCCAGCCGGGCCCTCTGGGGAGGCGCCGGATGTCACCCAGCGCTTGCCAGAGCGAGTGACTCACCGGGGACAAACACTCTTTGAGAAAAGGCCATTCAGACCTTTATGGAAGGAACGGAAAAACGTCACCCAGCCCTCCTTGCAAATGAGAAAAAAAATAGGCTGCCTCTGAAGTTTAAAACTGTGTTTCTTTTTTTAGTCATTTGGAGAAAACAAATGTCTTGCTTCAGACCAGAAAGGACAGGTTTTGTCACGTTTACATGACAGTTGCAGTCAGCAGTCACGCAGGAGTCCCTCAGGAGTCCCTCGTGATGACTTCCTGTTCTGAGGGCTTCAGGACGAGCGGCAGGTGTTACTCAGGTGGTTTGGGTTGGAAGCTTTTGTCGCTGGTGCCGGGAGCTGGGCAGCCACCCTGTGGCCCGCCTGGCCGTGACTGCACACGCTCGGCGCTCAGGCTCAGAGAGGGCAGCGCCAGTCACCAGGCCGACACTGGACCTGTGCGCTGGCCCTGGGAGGTGCCGTCTGTGCGTTTTTCATGCGAGGCGGGACCCAGCCCGGAGTGGTGAGCGGTCACACTCCAGGGGCTGTTGAATTGGAGGACTCTAGTGCATGCTTCGTTATTGGCGTATTTTGTCACAGATAAGTCTTTACAAATAATCCATGAAAATATTTCAGAAATTCTAAGTGTGTGTGTGATCGCCGGGCCTCGGGCCCTGCCCACACCCCAGTTCTTGGACGGGCGGCTGAAGAGAGACGTGGGTGTTGCTTGCTGGAGTTGCTCTGGCTGCAGTTCTGGAATGTTCTCTTCAGGCCCCCGGCAGTGTTGGTACCGGGGCAGGTGGAACCCTGGCAGTGTGTACTGGAATCTCGACTCAAAGACGCAGGCATTGAGCTCGTTAACGTAACTTGTGGTATTTTCTGCATTTTGGGGTAGAGAGTCTGAAGCTCCGTGTACACGTTAAGATGGGTGATTTAGTTAACGGTGACACCATCTCAGACAGTGCAGGATGTGTTTGTTTTCGGAGAGACGTGCCAAGTTGAAACTCACACGCGAGCCTTCACGCTCCCCTTACAGGAAGCTGACGGTTTGGTTCTGATAAACATCGATGACGGGACCGTCACCCACTCCCGCGACGGTGACCTGGCTGTCCCCGGCATCCCTCTCCTGGCGGCACAGACGTTTATTCAGAGGTAAAGCCGGACCCAGCACGCGTTCGAGGCCTCTCTGCTCACGTTCTGAGCCTGCTGAGTCGCATAAACTCTCCAGGGGTACCTTTTTCAACGCCCCCCAAGTTATCAATGAGTATCGTAAACATCCTAAAAGCATTAACGCGCCCGCCCGGGCACACCCTCCCCCTGCCGCCTTCTCCGCGGCCAGCGTCACCTGATGCGTGTGCGCCGTGCTCAGCATCCGTCTGCTCCCTGCAGGGTCCAGAGCCTCCAGCTGCACCACGAGCTGGACCTGGCTCACCTTGGCGCCAGCACCGACCTGAACAATGGGCGGGCCCGCAGGTGGACCTGGCAGCAGAGGTTGAACAGCCAGATACAGCAGCTCACCCTGCAGCTGCTCGTCAGCATCTTCAGGTACTCTAAGCACTTCCAGTGTTGGCAAGAGGCCCAGCCCGCTCACGGGCCCATGAGGGCGGCATCCCCCAAATCCATGGCGGCGAAGTGCTTTTCTTATGATCATTATATCCGAGCAGCCCCTCGGGGACTGTGTTCTTCCAACTCCAATGCTGCCAGGGGGTTGGGGGGACTTCTCTAGCCCCATCTCTCCTGCAAAAGACCCCCAGTGGGCGCTGTGCTGGCTGACGGCTCAGGTCAGCCCGGGGAGGGGCACAGACGGGCTAGAGCGCCAGGCCGGAGCGTTCGGGACATGCTCGGTCAGACTGTTGGCCCGTTGCTCCTCGTCCTGTAACTGTCACTGTCAGCATCTGCTGTGTGCCGTGGGGAGTGGCCCCTGAGCTCGGACTGGTCTGTCTGTCTGTCTGTCTCTCTCCCTCCCCTCCGCCCCCCCCAGCATCTATCTGTCCCCCCCTCCTCTCCCCACTCCTTGCAATGCTTTCCTGGGCCCGTGGGAGGAGGCAGCTGGAAGAACCCCCCACCTGGGACGGGTTCGGGCCAGAGCTGGCTGACTTGCCGAGATGCTGGGTGATTATTTCAAAACCGACATTTTAATGGCCGAATTTTTTTGATGTGTATATTTACATAAAGTCGTTCGTTAGGAAGAAATGGGATGGTGTGTCCCGGGCAGGTTGTGTATCTCTTTGCTCAAAGCCGTATAATTCGTGAGGTCATAGATACATAGTTTCCTTTTGTTCTTTTAAGACAGACTCTTTCTTGAGTGAGGTTGGATTTTAAAAAAATACTGTATAAGCTTGACGAGTTCATTGAAAAGCAGAAAGTATGATTACAGGTCATAATACTTTATTCCCTGTTGATGAAGGAACTTTTCCCCGAGCTGGGTTAACACGTAGACCCTTCCCAGGTCACCAGCCGGAGCTGTTTTTCTTTATGATTAGGTATTGATTACGGCATCTTCATTTGCGTCAGGAGCCAGGAGGCTTGAAGCGGACGGTGACACTCCCTTGCGTAGTGTCATGCCAGTGGGAGGGAACAGCTCAACCACGAAATAAACCCAAAATGTGTTGTTCTAGAGGTCGGAATCTTTCTGAAGAACGGGGCTTTTCCAAACCTGTATTTCTTGTCATTTTTCTGCTAGTCTAGTAGCAGTATTTTTTTTCCACATATTTGGAAGTATTTCAACACTTAGACTTTCTTCCTTTGTCAGGGAAGTGAAGAACCACTTGAATTATGAACACAGAGTGTTTAACAGTGAAGAGTTTCTCAAAACGCGGGCCCCGGGGGACCAGCCATTCTACAAACAGGTGAAGGGCGTGCGTGCGTGTGTGGGCGTGCGTGCGTGGGCGCGTGTGCGTGGGTGTGTGTGCGTGGACGTGTGCGCGGGCGTGTGGGCGTGCACGCTTATTCTTGCACTTTCCTGTGCTGAAAACTTTTTCCAAAGTCAGTGTATCCAGCCTGTGTTAAGCGTGTTGGCATTTTGAAAGGTGTTTTTTAGCCTCTTTCCTTCTGATCCTTTGGCCATCTCTTATTTAATTGGCTTTTTAGAGTATAATTTGCATAGAACAAAATGCACTCACTGTAGGTATCAAGTGTGATGAGTTCTGACAAATGTGCC
>NW_011889295.1:24059-25288 GCF_000151845.1 Pteropus vampyrus | reverse complement strand
CACGGGCCCCTGCGGCTGCCCTGGTGGCATAGACCAGTGAGGCATGTCCCAGTAAGCCACCGCTGTTGTCTTTCAGGTTCTGGATACCTACATGTTTCATTCTTTTCTTAAAGCCCGGCTCAACAGAAGGATGGACGCCTTTGCCCAGGCAGACCTCAGCTCGCAGTCCGAGGAGGACAGGTACGTGTCGCCGTGATCAGGTGCACGGCTCGGGGGCGCAGACGCGCACGCGGTGTAGCTCCGTTTGGTCAGTGTGTAGTCCCGTTGGGGAGTCTCACGCCGCAGCTCGGTGCGTCCGGCGGCACAGCCAGGCCGGCTCCGTGCATTTCCACGCGTGCCCCTGGTCCGCGTGTCCCCTGGTCCGCGTGTCCCCTGGTTCGCGTGGTCCCTGGTCTGTCCCCTCCCTGTTGCCTTCTCTCCCCCCCCCGCTGTCCCCAAGCCTGTTCCCACCTCTTGTCCCGACACCCTGGACCGTGCGTCCCCTGTGCCGACGCCCTCGCCTGCTGTGTGCTGCGGTCTCTTCTGGGGGGGCAGACGCACCGTTCTCCCCTTGGGTGCGAGGGCCTCGGACACTGGCCACCGCCTTGGGGAAGATGCTTTGCTGAGGCTTTTTCTGCGGTCAGCGTCGTGGCCGTCGAGTAAAGTGCTGCTGCTCTTCCTGCCCCAGGGTGAACGGGATGCTTCTGAGTCCAAGAAGACTGACCGTCGAGAAGATGGCCTCCCGCAAACCCTCGGCCCAGCACGCGGCGCGCCGGCGCATGGTGGTCAGCATGCCCGACCTGCAGGACGTCGCCAGCCCCGAGCTGCTGCCCCGCAATGCGTCACTGCGGAAAGCCGGCCCCCTGGACCGCAGGGGCAGCAGCACAGGTGACACCCTCCCTCTGACGTCCACTCCCACCGGACAGGCCGCTGGGAGAAACCAGAGCTCGTTTCGGGAGAAGGGCATGAGGTTTTTTTTTTTTTTTAGCTATTTATTTGAAACATTTTTTGAATATTCATTTCTCAAACTAAGTTCGTTACAGAAAATTATTTCTTGTTTGCATTTTCCATCACTCAGTCTCGCTGCTCAAGGTGACGGTTTTGCACCAGGTTTCTGTCCCGTTTCTGCACACGTCTGCGTTTGCGTGTACACGCGACACACAAAACACATTTGCACATGTCAGTGTCCAACGGGACACGGTGACTGTCAGCCCCCTGTGAGTGCCAGACCCTTTGTAGATCTGGGGTGC
>NW_011889295.1:12987-23004 GCF_000151845.1 Pteropus vampyrus | reverse complement strand
TTTCTCAAACTAAGTTCGTTACAGAAAATTATTTCTTGTTTGCATTTTCCATCACTCAGTCTCGCTGCTCAAGGTGACGGTTTTGCACCAGGTTTTTTTTTTTTTTTAGCTATTTATTTGAAACATTTTTTGAATATTCATTTCTCAAACTAAGTTCGTTACAGAAAATTAGTTCTTGTTTACATTTTCCATCACTCAGTCTCGCTGCTCAAGGTGACGGTTTTGCACCAGGTTTCTGTCCCGTTTCTGCACATGTCTACGTTTGCGTGTACACGCGACACACAAAACACATTTGCACATGTCAGTGTCCAACGGGACACGGTGACTGTTAGCCCCCTGTGAGTGCCAGACCCTTTGTAGATCTGGGGTGCAGAAGAACCCAGTGCCCGGCCCTCAAGGAGCTGACATCCGGGGGGTGAAGGCAGACAGCGGGCAGATAAACACATCGTGTCGGGGTATTCGGTGTCATGGCCCGAAGGAAGCGGGGTCAGCGATGGTGACGGTGGCTGAGTGTGGACGCGACACGTCAGCAGAGGCAGCCACGCCGGTCACAGGGGGCGGCATGTTCCAGGCACAGAGACAGCAAGAGACTTAGTGTCACGCGATGCCACGGCTGCGTCTGTCAGCTCGGCGTGTCCTCGGGGCATAAATCGCTACATAACACGTTTGGACGTGTGTGAGCTGCAGCCAAGCGTGTGACGTGTGACATCGGAGACTCGCACTCGGGAACCCTCTCTGCGCAGCTCCAGGACGGGGTCTCGCTCCGTCCCTAGTGGGCGGAGACTGTGAGGCCAGGTGCTGTGAGCCGTGTGGGCCCCCTGGTGGCCGCCAGTGTCTCTGGAGACTGAATGAGGGGACCCCCCCCACCAGGTGTCCTTTAAACGAAGGGACCTGGAGGAGCAGGCATTCTAGAGGCGACCGCTGGGCATGCGTCCCTGCACGGCCGCTTCCGGGCTGTGTGACCCGGGCAGGGTCACCGTCGCCTTCTGTAAAACCCAGGGGCGCCTTTTCCTCTGAGCCCTGTGCACCCCGCCCTCCTCCTCGCCCTGCCTCCCCGGGGTGAGCTGCCTACATGCAGGGCTGGCCTTGTCCCGTGCCCTGGAGGAGGCCTTGTCCCGTGCAGAGGAGGAAGCTGGCTACCTGGGAGGCCCTTGGGCGGTGTTTGTGGAAGGAGCTGCCGGTGGCTCTGGCCCCAGCTGCTGTGCCCGGGGACAGGTGGGAGCCTCATGAGTGGCTGTTAAGATGAAACACTGATTTCACACGGCTGGGCCCGGCCAGGCAAGGCCGTCCTGGCTCGGGCATTGGCTCAGCCCTCCCGTGAACACTCAAGGCCAGATGTTTCAATGTTGCATTGCCAGCTTTAGCAGATAAAGTGGTCAGTATTCCCAGGGTGCCGCGGGGTGCTCCATGGAGCTTTCCGGAAGAGGCGCACAGATCTCACTTTACACTGCACCTATTGCGTGGAAACAGACGGACACGTGACGGGCGGGTGGGGAGCACGGGCCTGTTTTCCGGGTCTGCTGACCACCTGCTCATTCCCCCTCACCCTTCAGCTCTGGAGGTGCCCCCGAGGCCGATGTTCACCTTCAAGATGCCGGAGATCCACTTCCCCCTGGTGGGCCAGTGCGTCCAGGCCTACCACTGCGACTGCGTGGCCCAGCTGAGCAAGGCCATGGGCGCCAGGACACCTGGCAACTCCGCGCTGCTGGCCAGGTACTTGTACCTCCGGGGCCTCATCCTCCTGAGGCAGGGCCAGCTGCTGGATGCCCTCCTGGACTTCCAGAGCCTGTATAAGACGGACCTCAGGATCTTCCCTGCCGACCTGGTGAGGCGGGCGGTGCAGTCCATGTCGGGGCCCGAGCGAGCCCAGGCTGAGCAGATGCCCGAACTGAGGAGGCTCATCAGCGACGTCCTGGAGCCGCCCGGAGAGGCCCCCCGGGCCGACGACTGTGTGAAGCACTTCGAGCTGCCGAAGACGCACCTGCAGCTGGATGAGTTTGTGCAGCGGGTCCAGGAGTCAGGCATCGTGAAGGATGCTGGCATCATAAGCCGCCTGTTCGAGGCCCTGACTGTAGGTAAGGGGACAGGTTGGCCAGTGGCCAGGTGGCTCCCTGCAGTGGGAGGGCTTTGCCACCGTCCTGGCTGCTCAAGGAGCAGGGGCAGGGCCTGCCTTCCGGGCTCGGGCCTCCCCCCTCCCCCCCTGCTGCCAGCAGGGCACAGGCTGCCCCGGCTGGTCTCCGACCCGAGCTCTTTGCGGGGGGTAGGGTCTGGGGACGTTTGAGGGGGGACCAGGAAGGCCCTGCAGGTTTGCTCCTGTCCCGTGCGGTCCACTCGCTGTGTGACGGTCCCTCCTCATCCATGTGGGACAAAGGCTTCAGCTGGACTAGGTCGGACCCACACGAGGGCACGGGGACAGCGTAACAGACGCCAGCCCCCGCGTCCAGCACTGCGTTTCCCAGTCACTGCCCTCGTCTGTCCAGCACCCCTTACGCCCTGCCCCCACCCTCAAAGGGCTCTCCGTCCCCACCGCAGCCTCTCCTCCTGACCGTGGGTTTCCCACAGACGGCCGGGTGACACAGGACGTGGGTTTGTGCGTGTAATTGTAGGTGAGCTGTCACTCTGTGCACGTCGGGCCATGCTTGCCGTTTGCTCAGTGCCGTTTGCACCGTGTATCGCGTGGATGCACGAGGATCCAGTGTCGTGGCAGGGGAGGGTCATGCCAGACCCTGTTCAGTCAGGCGCTGCTCGGCGACTTTGCTGTTTCAAATGCAGAGACGGCGAGAAGGCTGCCTGTGTCGAGGGGACATGTGGCCCACCTTCTCCAGGATTCGTGTGCAGCCTGGCTGGGGTGGCAGGCGCCACCCTGGCAGTGACTCGCCCCCCACGGTGGGTGCACCGCCTGCAAGAGGCGTGTGTGGGCAGCGCTCAGGGTTGCCCATGTGACGAGTGGGGCGACCTCGCCCGTGGGTCGGGGACAGATGTGGCACTGGGCCTCAGAAAGCCACCCTCCCCTAGGGAGGGCAGTGAGAAGAGGGTCCCCAGGCAGTGGGAGGTGACGGTCACCACGTGCCCAGAGCTGGGGGCCTTCTGCACGGCCAGGCGGGAGCTCGGGGCTCTGGCGGTGACATCGCCTCCACCACAAGGTGCGTGTGGCCGACAGCATGGAAGCAAACAGTTGGCATCTTTACGCAGGATTAGAAATGAAGGATCCGTGTTCTGTGTGGGCGTGCGCCATGGCCCTGGGTGTGCGTGTGAATGGCGGCCATCAGTGTGCATGGCAGCCCCTGTGGGCAGCGGCTGCACAGTGGACTCGCGTGTGCACTGTCCAGTTCTGCAGCCTGGTGGTGCAGTGTCCACACCCCAGCTTGTCACGTGGTGACTGTCATCTTCCACTGCCTGAGGACCCTATTCTCACTGCCTGCCCTCCCCAGGGGAGGGTGGCTTTCTGAGGCCCAGTGCCACGTCTGTCCCCGAGGGGAGCTGTTTGGGTTCTGGCGACACCGGCCTCGCTCTGCCTGCTCCCGGTAACTCCCCTGGGGCCGACAGCGGGACGGTCGGTGACGGGAGGGACAGGGCGTCGGCTCCGGGCTCTGCATTCAGGAGTCTTGACGTCGGTGTTCACAAAGTGCTGTGTGTTTCTCCGTCACGTCCTCTCTCGTTTTCCCGTGGCTGGGACCTTTTTATGCCCAGTTCGTCAGACTAAGCGTTTTCTTTCGTCCAAGTGAAATAGCAGATGCTTCTGATTAAAGCCGCCCAGACCACCAGGACGTGTGGACCGCGGCGCCCGCCGGAGGCCGCTGCTCTGGGTGGCGTGTCTAACATGGGGGGAGGCTGCGAAGTGGGGGGTCGGGGCGCGACCTGCAGGCTCCCTGGTGCCGCCCAGCCCGGGGACTCCAGGCCACCTGGGCACAGGCTGGTGCCCTGTGCTTCGTCTTCTCTGGTGACTTATTTAAAACAACATGCACGAACACACAGACACCCCGCCATCGCGTTTCTCTTCCGTTCGGATCCAGTGACTGTGGATCTGAAACGCGGAAGCCGCTTCCAACCCCTGGGGGCCGTTAGCGCGCCGGCGCGCGCCCTCTGGTGGACACTCCGAGGTGTTGCAGGGGCTGCGTCTCAGCGCTTTTCCGTTCTTAATTCCAGTATCAGTAATTCCCGCCTCTCCTGACCTGTCGCAGCGTTTTCGTGGGCTGTCCCACAGCTGGTTGCCGTGATGTCAGCTTCCACAGATAACTGTCACCCCCGACATCGATAGGGAGCACGCTGCACAGCCGGGCGCGGACAGGGAGGATGCAGGAACACGGCCGTGGGGCCGTCCGCGCAGCCTCCGGGCCCAGCTCCGCACTCGCCGGCAGGGGCCTCCTCTGCACGCCGCAGTTTACTGATGCGGGCCGAGCCGATAGCAGCGCCGGCCTCCTCAGGGGTTGGGTCCGGCCGGGAGCATGGCCAGTGTCGGGGCAGGGAAGGCTGGGCGCGGACGTCTTAGCCGGGGCTTGGACGGGGTGGCTCTCTGGTCCGGGCACGCGGGGGCACTGTGTGCGTGGAGGCCCGTGACGCCTCGGCCGGTCTGGGAACGCGCTTGGCGTGACTGCAACGTGGCTGTGGAGGGTGGGGGCCTGCGGGCTGGAGCGGCGCCCGCCCACAGCTCGCCGCGGTCACTGCTGAATGGCAGCGAAGCGGGCTCACCTGGCGTCTGACTCGGGAGCCTGGGGAGAGTGCTCTCTGGGAACGGTTTCTGCACCAATGAAGGTCAGAACATCCCGAGATAGGCCGGCTTCAGGCACGGCTTGACCCAGAGGCACAGGCGCATCACCGAGGATCCGGGCTCTTCACTGTTAGTGTCATCCGAGGACCAGCTCCCCTCGGGGCCCCAGGGCGTCGCCCTTGGTTCTAGTGGTGACACGGGTCTTCGCCACCATGAGGAGAGAGTCCCTTCCCAGTGTCCCCGATGTCCTAAGAGTCGCTGTGACCACCTGGCTTGGGCCACGGGCTGTGAAGGACACATGGGCTGGGGCCGGGTCCAGTGCCCACCCCAGGACCTGGGGTGCTGAGGAAGGGCAGAAACTCCCCGGTGCCCCCCAGGGGGACGTGGGTCCTGCTACCTTGCTCGGTGACACGCTGCCGTGTTGGGCAACGCAGACCACGGAGGTGGCTCTGACTCTCCTTTCTGACACTCAGGACAACAGAAGCTGATCGACCCGGAAACATTCAAAGATTTCTACACGTGCTGGAAGGAGACAGAAGCAGAGGCCCGAGAGATCAGTCTGCCTGCGGAGGTCGTGGAGCACCTGGACAAGCACGAGTGTGTGTACAAGCTGTCCAGCTCCATCAGGACGAACCACGGCGTGGGCAAGATCGCCATGACCCAGAAGCGCCTGCTCCTGCTGGCGGAGGGCCGGCCCGGCTTCACGGAGATCTCCACCTTCAGGGACATCGAGGTGCGGGCACCCCTGGGTCGCGGCCGTCTGCCGCCCGGCTCAGAGCAGTCCTTCCCCCGTGGGGGACACTCGGATGGCGACTGTGACTCGTCTTGTGCCCGATACTCGTTTTCCACATTCACACGGCGTGCTGGACGTGTGAGCATCGCCGCCGGCCCTCAGGGAGGCAGTGAGACCTGCGCCCAGGGGACCCCAGTTTCCTCTCTCGTCCCCACGCCGGCTTCGCCAGACTGCCCCCTAGAATTCCGAACAAAGGAATGTCGAAGGAGGCGAGAGACTGGCCGCCCTTAAACGCCGTGACGCGTCCACGTGTGGACAGCGGCTCCTCTGGTCTGCCGGGCGACACCGAGCCCTCAGCCCCGGCCCCTGTCACACGTGTCTTAGAACAGGGTCGCATGGAGGCCCTTCCCTTCTCCCCTTTCTCCCTCCTGGCCCAGGGCCACGTCGGGGCCTCGTCTGTCCTGCCGGGGCGTCCCCTCCCGCCCCCCACCTGCCCCAGCCCTGGGCCGGGCCCCAAGGACTCTGGCAGGTCCCCTCAGCGTGGATGAGGACGTGGTCCTTGGGTCGCTGTGCTCACCTCCCCTCTTCCTCCACAGGAAGTCAGGAGCACCACGGTGGCCTTTCTGCTGCTCAGAATCCCCACGTTAAAGATTAAAATGGTGTCCAAGAAAGAAGTCTTCGAAGCCAGCCTCAGGAGGGAGTGTGACCTGTGGCACTTGATGGTGAAGGAGATGTGGGCCGGGCGGAAGCTGGCCGACAGCCACAAGGTCTGGGACGCATGCCCCGCCCCCCGCCCCACCTGCCATACACGTGGCCCTGTGACCACAGTCGGCCCCATAGACAGGCCGAACCAGACCAGGCCCTGACAGCAGGCAGAGAGGGTGCCCTGGGCCTCGCGGGTTGGGGATGTGTGGCCAGCACGAGGGGCAGGCGGGGTGCTATTTGGGCCGTGGTGGCGGCCACTGTGCGCCCTTCACCTCACTTCCCTGACTCTGGTGACGTCCAGGAGCAGGGGGCGGGGCCCGGCCTCCCGCAGGTCCGAGTTGGGTATTCTGGGCACACCTGCTGAGGATCCCTCCTCCCTCCCACCCCAGGGTTGGGGTCCAGGCAGGGGCTACACTGGATGCCTTCCATGGGCCTAGGTGTAGGTGCCAGGGGTCTTTGGTGTACCCAAAGCCACCATGTGGCCCGAAGTAAGGGAAGGTCCAAATTAAGCCTCGTGGTCAGAGGAGGTGGTCAGAGGTACGGGGGGAGGACATGAGGGCAGGCGAGAGAGGGGAGCCCCTCACGAAATGGGCCAGGAGCGCGAACAGGGGCCTAGCTGCATGGTGTCCACTGAACGCCTGCGGCCCACACGAGGGTCCCGTGGCAGGAGACCTGCCGCTGAGATGTGGGTTCGGTTGGGGGGCTCAGTCCGGATGCTGAGCGAGCGCCTGATGGAGCGAGGGAGGCACTGGTCCTTGCCGGGTTCCGACAGCCGGACCCTTGCGCTGGGGGCATCCAGCACCAGTGAGCCCCGGTGTGCCGACTCCCACGGCAGGGTCTGCAGGGGTCCTGCTGGTGCACAGCCACACCCGTTCACGCCCATGCCGCCCACGCCGGTTCACACCCATGCCCCAGGGGGCAGGGTTGAGCAGCTGCAACAGACGGCGTGTGGCCACAGAGCCTGAGACGTTTGCTGACCCCACGTCGGTATCTGTTTCAGAGAAAAACGATGACGCGACATCCCGTCCAAACTCCAGCTCTTTACGCTGCTCTGAGAAAGGCGCACCCCCCCCCCCCGAGAGTGTCGTTTGCTGCGACGCGCTCTCAGGCGCTCTGTCCCCCCCCGCAGGACCCTCAGTATGTCCAGCAGGCGGTGACCCACGTCTTGCTGATGGACGCCGTCGTGAACACGCTGCAGTCTCCTGGGGCCATTTACGCCGCCTCCAAATTGTCTTACTTCGATAAGATGAAGAGCGAAAGTAAGAAGCACGTGTGTGACACGCGGCGTCTCGAATGTGTCTGATTTTTATCTAGGTGACAGTCATCGATTAGATCCGGTACCTCTCTCTCCTTCGCTTTGAACCTTTAACCGTGTCTTTGAACCTTTAACCGTGTCTTTGAACCTTTCACCGTGTCTTTGAACCTTTAACCGTGTCTTTGAACCTCGCACGTGGTTCTGCCCCTTTCCTTCTCTCGTGAGCGACGCAGGTCGGAGCTCGCCTGTCGGGACGCGCTGCGAACCTCATGCCGCTCAGGCTGCCTGGTATTCGTCGGAGCATCTGCTGGCTGCTTTACGTGCAGCAGAAACTCGCGGACGGCCGCCGAGCGGCTTGTGCGCGGACGCGTGCCCGCGCGCTGTAAAGCCGCGGGACCCTGTGCGCGGCCGCCCGGCTCCGGGAGCGGTGGAGGCCCCGGCGACCGCGTTCCCTGCTTTGTTCTCTGCGTGGTCGGTTCCCCAGGCTGGAACTGGCCGATCTGCCTGCAGACGTAACCCTGGCCCTCGTGTTTCGGAAGCCATAGACGCTTGCTGGCGGCTCAGTTCCATTGTTTGTGGAAGGGTTTTCAGGTCTAGGAAACAGCACATGGGCAAAAATAACGTTATGCACCGTTGTCGCTGCTTTTGATCTGCTAAAGCCAGCTGTCCCGTGATTTGCACGGTGGAGAGTAGAGAGGGCTACTTAGGGCCCCTGGCATCAGTCACTGCTCCACGGTTACCCGGCCAGAGCAGAGTTTTCGCACACCCAGAGGTGTCCAGCACGATGGACTTTAGGACATCGTCTTCACCCCAAAAAGAACCCCTGCACCATCTAGCAGCCGCCCCAGCCCCTGGGCACCTGCTAACGTGCTCATCTCATAGACTTGCCTACCTCTGGACAT
Source organism: Pteropus vampyrus (assembly GCF_000151845.1). NCBI lineage: Eukaryota > Metazoa > Chordata > Mammalia > Chiroptera > Pteropodidae > Pteropus > Pteropus vampyrus. Next base: position 14,701 of record NW_011889295.1, on the reverse strand, counting down.
GTCGCCTGTGGGGTCACGCGCCGTCTGTCCCTGCGCGGAGCGGAGCGTCTCCGGGGTTCGCTCCTGCAGCACTCGGTCCTTGATGGCCGAAGCCTCCTGCTGTGTGGCGGGCAGGGCGCACAGCCAGCATCAGCCGGCGAGCTCGTTTTCTGTGTGGACGTGTGTGTTCATTTCTCCGGGGTGCGGAGCTCAGAGACTCTGGTTTTTAGGGTGCCCCAGAACGAGAAACACGAACCTGTCACGCGTTCGTTCCCCTGGCGCATCTTGCTCTTCACTGTGTCTTACTGTGATCTGTCTCGCTCCTGTCTCAGACTCCCTCTCCTGGGCGCAGCCGGGGTGCTCTGGTCCTCACGGACCCTGCTGGGGTGGCCCTTCCCAGCGGCCCTAGAACCAGGCGTTGATTGCGGGTTTTATTCCCAGGAACGAAATCAAATAAGCATGTTTCAGCCGTTGAGATCACGCCAAAGCCGGCTGATCTTTGTCAGTTTACAGAAAAGCGTTCCCTCACCTCTGTAAACAACGCCCGGGAGGGGACAGTGCCTCTTACCTGCTGTCCACCTGGTTCTGCGCAGCAGAGGGGGACCCATCGTGCCGTGTCCCCGGTCCCACCTGTGCTACAAGTCAAGAATTGTTCCCCTGTGTGTGAGTGTGCTGAGGCCTGGATGCCTGACCCTGGGGTCACGTATCATGGAAATGCTAAAAGTTGTAAAATTTTCGGAAGCTTCGCAGCCCACGCCTGGTAGGAGGTGCCTGGCAGGGCCTGGAGGTATTTGTGTGTGTGTGTGTGTGTGTGTGTGTGGCGGGGCGGCGGGGGGTTGCTCCTGGGGGAGGCGGGGTGCTAAGCCTCCTACAGCACATGGGACAGCCCAGCTGCGGCCCAGAACACTCGCGGCCGCGGTTCGGAAGCCGTGCTCACGAGCCGGTCCACGCCCTCGGCTCTGTCTTGGGAGCACTAAGTCGTCGAGGCGTGTTTTAGGTCCCCCGTTGGCAGCTGCCGCGTGACACTGCACGTGGACGGAGATCAGGTGGCGAGGCTCACTCGGGAGAGAGCTGTGTCGAAACAACAGTGTGCAGGTCACTTGACAAATGCTCCCTCTTGCCAGTGACAGCGCGAGGAAGGACGTGTGGCTTTCACGTCTGCTCGCAGAGCGCCCCCCCTCACAAACTACGAAGTTTCACCCCAAACTGATGCTCTAGAGCGAGCGGAGTGTGCGAGGCTGCTGAGTGACGTCAGCGTCCTCGAGCCCCGCGAACGGACACCGTGTCCACATTTCAGTGCCCTTGGCCATCCCCAAGACCACGGCGGAAACGCTGAAGCACAGAATCAACCCTTCCGCGGGCGAGACCTCCCCGGGCGCCGTGGACGTCTTGCTGTACACGCCAGGTACGGGGGGCTTCTCCTCGCCGGCTGCCGCCGGGGCGCGAGCCGTCCGACGGGTCCAGACTGCTCACCGTCAGCCCCGGCCGACCGGAACGGGGTGCTCGGCAGGTGCCCGGGCAGCCCCGGCCCGCGTGCCGCCGGCGCTGGTTTTCTGAGACCCGGTCTGCACTGCTCCTCTCCCCAGGGCACCTCGACCCGGCGGAGAAGGTCCGAGACGCGCACCCCAAGCTGTGGTGCGCCCTGAGCGAAGGCCGGGTGGTCGTGTTCGACGCCTCGTCCTGGACGGTTCACGAGCAGCGCTTCAAAGTGGGCGCGGCCACGCTGGTGAGTCCG
>NW_011889295.1:9939-11792 GCF_000151845.1 Pteropus vampyrus | reverse complement strand
AAAAAAAGTGGGATGACTATCCCAAGAAAATCCTGCCTCCTATGAAATTTACAGTTCAAAGTAGTTCGATACTTTTGGGCTAATAAAGATATTTGATTAAAGTTATCTCGATTCTCGGGTAGATGCCTCCAAAAGGCTTTTTAAAGTGGTTAATTCTGAAATTAGCAAGTTAGCACCTTTTTCTGACTTTATTGGTAAAATTAAAACTCAGTTTGTGTAAGGTCCTTCTTCTGACTTAGATAAGGAGCGATGGGACTTCTACTCTTTGAAAGGTGCTTTTTTTTGTATTGGAAACGTGAGACGTTTCGGTTACCGGTAAAATGCTGCACTCATCACAGATGAAGACGGGAAAGGCAATCACGAAATCAAAACGAAGGTGCCCACTAGCCGTCTGGGTGACAGCGGCTCGGGGACCCGGGGGCCTGGCCAGGACGGGCAGGAGGCGGGGCTGTGCTCACACGTTCACGTGGCTCTCATAACTCTGCAGTGTTTTATCCGTAATTTCCACTTTCAAGTCTACACGTGACCCCGGGCTGCTGACCTCGGGGTGCTGGAGGCCTGGCCGCGCGAACTGGCGGCTCGAGCTGGCCGCGCTGAGCCTGGCGCTTTTATCAGCATCGTGTGCAGATCCCGCATCTGCACATTCCTTACCCGGTAAAATCCGTAACCCCAAAACGCTCCGGGTCCGCATGGTTTTCCAGGCACGCACGGGCACAGAGCGGGAAAGTGAGCTCCCCGGCACGCATGTCCCCAGCCAGGTGGACGCGGTGACACTTCCAGCTCCTGGTGCAGACACGCGCCCTTTCCCGTCCTCGGCGCTGCGGTTGGGTGTCCCATGTCCACACTTTCCACCAGCGGTCTGCATTTGGCCGGCCGGCACGGAGCTGGCCCGCACTCCTTACGCGCAGCGGGACACCCGGGCCGAGCCTCAGGGAAAACACACGTCGGGTCGGCTTTGTCCGGCCGTGAGTTCTCGTGCTGTCGGTCGCAAGTTCAACGTTACTGAATCGACCGGTTACGTGAAATACTGTGTCTGAGCAGAAGCGCGCAGAAAGCAAGGTTGTGTGTTGACTGGTTGACGAAACGTGACCAGAGGCTCGCGGGAGCCTGACTGTTGTCCCCTAGGAGTGGAGGCCCCGAGTTCGTGGACGTGGGTGGGGGGCCGGGGACGCCGAGGGTGAGCACTGACGGGCTCTGTCTGGTCCTCTCGGTGCCTGCAGACCTGCATGGTGGCGGTGGAGCAGAGCCAGGTGTGGGTCGGCTCAGAGGACTCCGTCATCTACATCATCAACATCCACAGCATGTCCTGCAACAAGCAACTCACCGACCACCGCGCCAGCGTCACAGACTTGGTGGTGCCGGACAGGACGGAGGCACCCAGGTGCTGGGCTCTGCGGGAGGGGGCCGTGGGGACTTGGGCGGGGCAGATTCCCGGAGGGGGCTGCAGGCTGCAGCAGCAGGCGGCTGGGAACGCGGAGTCGGGGGCCCTCCTGTCTGGTCTGGTCTCCGGCACGGAGCAGCACAGCTGTCCTGTAGGACCAGGTCCGGGCATCACTAGGGTGGTCAGTGGCAGCTGGCACTCGGCCTTCCGTGGCTTCTGGTGGTCTGGCCGCGGTCCTTGGCATGCAGACCCCTCCGCCAGGGCCCCGTCTTCTCGTGGCACGCTGCCTGTGCCCCCGTCTCTGTCCAGGGCTCCCCTCCTCTGGAGGTGCCAGCCGTCCAGGATCAGAGTCCACCCCTGCTGACGTCATTGAACGTGGATACTATTGTGACAGTGTCTCTCCACCCAAGGTCGCCCTCTGGGGCCCAGGGGGTCGGGACTCTGGCAGCTCTTTTTCCGGGGACAGTACAGC
>NW_011889295.1:6234-9889 GCF_000151845.1 Pteropus vampyrus | reverse complement strand
GACGGGCTCTGTCTGGTCCTCTCGGTGCCTGCAGACCTGCATGGTGGCGGTGGAGCAGAGCCAGGTGTGGGTCGGCTCAGAGGACTCCGTCATCTACATCATCAACATCCACAGCATGTCCTGCAACAAGCAACTCACCGACCACCGCGCCAGCGTCACAGACTTGGTGGTGCCGGACAGGACGGAGGCACCCAGGTGCTGGGCTCTGCGGGAGGGGGCCGTGGGGACTTGGGCGGGGCAGATTCCCGGAGGGGGCTGCAGGCTGCAGCAGCAGGCGGCTGGGAACGTGGAGTCGGGGCCCCTCCTGTCTGGTCTGGTCTCCGGCACGGAGCAGCACAGCTGTCCTGTAGGACCAGGTCCGGGCATCACTAGGGTGGTCAGTGGCAGCTGGCACTCGGCCTTCCGTGGCTTCTGGTGGTCTGGCCACGGTCCTTGGCATGCAGACCCCTCCGCCAGGGCCCCGTCTTCTCGTGGCACGCTGCCTGTGCCCCCGTCTCTGTCCAGGGCTCCCCTCCTCTGGAGGTGCCAGCCGTCCAGGATCAGAGTCCACCCCTGCTGACGTCATTGAACGTGGATACTATTGTGACAGTGTCTCTCCACCCAAGGTCGCCCTCTGGGGCCCAGGGGGTCGGGACTCTGGCAGCTCTTTTTCCGGGGACAGTACAGCACCCCCCCCCAGGTGCATTTACCTTGCCAATGTGCTGTCTCTGCCGCATCAAGACTGTCAGCTCCCCGGGCGGGCACCCACGTCCACTCTGCTCTCTGCTGTGTGCCCCGTGCTTCGTGCAGGACCTGGCACTCAGCAGGTGCCGGGGCAGACGCGAAAACCAGGCGGGGTCCCCGCTTCCCTCTGTGGAGGAAGCAGCAGCTCAGCGAGTGTATGAGGCGTGCTTGGTGCAGGTGGCCACGACTGAAGCTTTTCTGCTGCTCCCCTCTGCGCCACCCTCCCCCTGGCTCCCTAGCTTGGTTTCAGAGGGGCCATCTGTCCTCAGGCCCAGTCCAGGTGGACACAAAGAGGTAACCGTCAGAAGGTAAGGGGCAGTGCACTGCACAGGTCTAAGTCCACCCTGCAGCTGCCAGTCACCAACGCGACACCTGTGCTGGTTATTCAGCCTGAGCTTGGGGCGCGTGTGTACCCCGTCCGGCCCCGCGAGGAGGTTAGATTCTAGCTCACGTGTGCAGGGCAGCCGACGGCGACGAGAGACAGACTTGCCTTTCCCGCTGTGGCGGATGTGTTTCCACTTAAAACTTATTTTTGCCACATCGATACTGTCGCGGAAGCTTTAATGGCAACTTTGTTCGTTTTTGGATTAAAATGTACACAGTGTTTTCAAGGACCCAATAAACTTTCTACCTCCAGCCAGGTGTACTCCTGCAGCGTGGACGGGACCGTGCTGGCATGGGACGTGAGCACGCTGCGGGTGACCAGCCGGTTCCAGCTGCCGAGCGGCGGGCTCTCGTCCCTCAGACTGCACGGCGGTCGCCTGTGGTGCTGTAAGTCCCCTGTCGTCAAAATGGGAGCCAGCCCCCTTTTCCAGGGAGAGAGAACAGGACGGGCTGCCTCTGCTTTATGCATCTGCAATGTAAAAATTCGCTGTCTTTTAAAGCTCTGGCCCCTCCCGAGCCTGCTGCTCCCCCCAGGCTCCCCACACCTCCCCCGGGGTCCCACAGCGAACGGGACGCCTGCTGCTCGCAGTGCGAACGCAGCCTCGACGCCCCCAGGAGGTCGCGCTGGCACTGGCGAGCAGCGAGGGCGAGCCCGCCAGGCCCGGGCCGCGTCCTCGCCCCCGCCGGCTGCCGTCACCTCTGCTGGCAGCCGGCCCACTCGGTGGGCGGCTTCGCCAGGGGTGTGACGGGAGGTCCAGACGCTGCCTGTTGTTCTGCATTTCTGAGCCTCGAGGACACAGAGGCTCTCTGTCCTCCCCTGGCGGACGCTGGATACACGGCGACAGGTGCCGCCACGTTCTTCAATTGAAGCATACTCTACGTAGGGCAGAAGGCACGAAACGTGTCCAGTTTGCTGTGGTCTGATAAGCACACGCCCCATCATCGCCCAGCAGTGAAGATGCAGAGCACTGCCATCCCACCCAAAGGGAACACTGCTGACTGCTGTCACGGGGGCCTGCGCTGCCTGTTCCGGAACGTTCTATAAACAGGCCCCGCGCGGGTGTCCTTTCTGCCGGCCCCGTTCAGTCAGCGCAGTGTTTCGAATCCATCTGTGACGCTCCGAGCCCCAGGAGCGTGTCCGAGACCACGGCCTGGTGGCCACTTCTCCTGTGGGCAGACGTGGTGGGCCACGTCGACCACCTGAGAAGCTCGCTCTCCTCCAGAGCTGTGGCATTTCACGCTCCCCGGCCCCGCAGCCTCACCAGAACCTGGTTCTCATCGTCACCGCCCGAGTGCGCATGAGGTGGCGGCTCCTTGTGGTGTGACCGCATGTCCCTGATGGCGAAGGACGCTGAGCGTGTTCTCCGTGTCCACTGGCTGTTGGCACATCGCCCTGACTCTTCAGGGTCCCTGCCCGTCACCGCGGGCTCTGGCTGCCGCCGCCGTGGCCGCGCTCGGCCGTGGCCCCGCTTCGCCTGCTCCCGTCTGTCTGTCTCTCCTTTCGGCCCGAGTATCTTTTCTGTTTAGTTTTCTTTGTTGGCCTTTTAGCTCTTTTTCTGTGTGGCGTTGTGGCGGCTGCTCTGAGGGCTGTGTTTCTGCCCTCGGCGCTCACGGGGTGACGTGAATTCCGTTCGCCTCCTTCTGCCCCTCGGGCGGCTGCTGTCGAATGCAGTATTTTCTGCAATTGTGAGGTGAACCTCATGCCAGTCAAACAGATGTTGCTTGAGGACCTGTGGTCAGAGGCCTGCGTCCGAGAGGTGGCTGGCACCCCTGAGTTCAGTCTTCGTGTGCATTCAGGGTCAAACCCAGGCTCGGTCCCGGACAGTGGGCTCCTGTGGCAGGTCCGTCAGCTCTGTGTCCGTGTGTCACCTGGGAAGTGAAACACCACCCCCCCCCGCCCCCACGTGAGCTCAGGGACTGGGAGGCGTGAGAGGCCAGGGACAGTCACCCCAGGAGGGGCCCTGACGGGCTGGCGCGGCCCCCAGTACGCTGAGCTGGCTCAGAGGGAGGGGACAGCAGCAGGGCGGCAGGGAGGGCTGTCCCCACGGAGCCGCCTCCAGAGCAAGCCTCCCGGACCCATCTCTGCCTCCTGGCTGGCAGGCGGGGGCCCCCGGAACCCTCCCCATGTGTGCTGGGCACACCTAAGGGACAGTGGGGGACAGTGGTCAGTCCCGCCCACGCCTGTCACACCCTCATGTGTTCGCACAGGCAGAATCAGGGCGCGAGTGTCCGGTGCCCTTCCCAGCAGGTCCTGTGGCGCAGCGCAGGCCAGCACTAAGGAGGGGCTGTCGGGCCAGGGGACCCTGTGGGTGTCCGGGGTAGCGGCACCTGACGGGGCCTTACTAGTTGGTCCGGGTGGCTGACGGCCTGGACGGAGGCTCCTGGAGGATGCTCAGGAGACCCCACATCTGGCCGGGCCTAGGAGGTGAGGGGAGGGCTGGTGGCCGGCTTTAGCCTTCTGTGACCGAAAACCCAGCTGAGCTGCCACATCCTCAGGGCAGCCAAGGGCAGAGGGGTCACTTCTCTGTCAAGGCCGAGTGCTGGGGGG
>NW_011889295.1:0-3109 GCF_000151845.1 Pteropus vampyrus | reverse complement strand
GCAAAAAAGACACTTTGCACATTCTTACTATAGTATTGAGGTTTCACTCCCTAAACGTCCAGCAAGGAGCCTTTCGCCACGGTCGCTGGGCACGGCGGGAGCATCCGCTTGCTGCTCGCGTGTGGCCCGGGGCCCGTCCCCTGTGGGCCCAGCACGAGTCCAGTCGCAGGGGCTGCCGAGCCCTTGGCCCTGGGCTTCCGGGACCTGGACAGTGTCTGCACCAGGCCACACTCATCCCGCGAGGCCTCGGGGTGCTGCTCGGGCCTCCAGAACAGGGCTCTGTGTCGGAAGCGTCTGCGGGCCTCTGACTTGATCTACGGGATCCATTTAGAAAGGTCAGACCACTGACCGATGTTTAGGGGCGCTGTGTTCCCTGGGGTGCAGGGAACAGCCAGGCAGCCCAGTCCCCCCAAGTCTGCTTACCGAGAGGGTGTGTTCCCAACTTCTAGAAGGATGGCTTGGCCAGCAGCGAAGGGCAGAAGGTTGAGTTCTGCTTTTGTAAACACATGAAAAATTCCAGTAAAAGTCTGTCAGAAGTAAATTATTTAATGCCACACGTAACCAGGTATTTTCACCTTGTCGATAATAAACTGTTGTTTACTAAACACCAGTGTGCAATGTCCTTACTTTATCCAACATTAGCTGGCAGGAGATTTTTAGAATATTACAGGACCACTTGGATTTGGTCTCAATTCATCCTAACTAGCCATCAAGTGATTTTAATGCAGACTTTTGTTTTTTGTTGTTTTTTTTTTTTTTAGACAAGGTAACCCTTGGTTGACCTCACAGATTGCAAGGACCTTGTCCTCTTACGATCCCTTATTTTTTTATTTTTTTATGCCTACAGCACGTGGCCTACCTAGGTGGTCTCCCATCCAAGTGCTAACCAGGCCCGACCCCGCTGAGCTTCCGAGATCAGGCAGGATCGGGCTCGTTCAGGGTGGCGCGGCCGTAGACAGACTTTTTGCTCCTTTACTCTGGGTGATAACTTCCAAGCCTTTCCTTGGCAGCGATTTCACTGGAAAGTGCAGCTGGTGCAGAAAGGCAGGGGCTTTTAGGCCATGGTCACTTACATAAAAGCAAAAGGAGTGAACGGTGGTCAACGGGCCTGAAGGGGCCGTAGCCGGGTGCAGGGTCTGCGTGTGTGAACGGGCCCTCTCTGTCAGTGGGGTCTGCTGACGCGGACAGGGCACCTGTGTGCCTCCGGTGTCCCCACTGCACTGAGGAGGCCCCACGGTGAGCGATGTCACGGGACGGCCCCGCGGGCTGGCTGCATGAGCGGGGCGATGGTGCCCTCCCTGCCTCGGCCTTAGGGACCTGACTTAAACTGGCACAAAAGAAAGTTTACCTTGACCGAGAGGCCAGTCTGCTTTGGTGTAATTTCAGCTCTGCAGCCTGTTTGAGACAATAAGAAGAGAGCTCGTTCCTGGGCGGCGGGGGGGGGGGCGGCCCCGCCCACTGCTGAAAGGCCTGCCCCCCCCCACGACAGCAGTGGGGGGTGCTGAGGTGGGGGGAGCTGAGAGGATCACATGGCAACGTCTTCCGATGTGTTCTCGGAAGGTGTGAACACACCAGCTGATCTCAAATGACACCCGAGACTGGGTGTGACCATGACCTTGGAATTAAAAGCGCATGGCTTTCATCCATTTCCAGGAGATTCCTTAGTGAGATGAAGGGCCAGGCAGAGTCGCCCTTGGCCCCCGCCGCCTTGGGGCGATGCCAGGGGGTCCCCAGGGGCTGAGGCAGCGCTCAGGGACACTCGAGAGCTGGTTTCTCTGGGACACGCTGCAGTGGCAGTGTGACCTTGGGGGTGCACAGGACTCTGGGAAGCTCTGGGTTTCTGTGCCTTGAAGCGGAGGTAGCCTGGGGCCCTGGCCACGTGACCCAACCCCTGTGAAACAGAGACACTTCTTTCCTGCAGGGCTGGTTTAGAAACTGGGAACGGTGCCCCACTGCCGGGCCCAGGAGAGGCTGAGGACAGTCCATCCCGGGCTGCTCGCTGGGCCAGGCTCCTGTGGGGACATTAAGCAAGAGCAAGTAGACATGTGACAGCTGCTGCAGAGGGCTGGACAGTGGCCCCGTCCTAACCCCGGAAACCTGAGAATGTGAATTTATTCGGAAAAAGGATCTTTACAGATGTAATTAAGTTAAAGATCACGAGATCATCCTGCATTAGAGTGGACCCTAAGCCCGATGACAGTGTCTTAGGAGACACATTTACAGACATGCATGGGGGGGGGAGGCGCAACTACTTGTTACTCGGGTGTGTGCACACCACGTCAAACCCCACAGATCTGCACACCGATACCTGCGCATGTCACTGTATGCGGAGTCACCACGGAGCCTACAGCTGTTGCAAAAGATGACGAGGGAATATTTTTAATTTGATGCCAACAAGTCTGACGACTTAGATTGAATGGAAAAATCTGAAAGACGCGAACAACTGAAGCTCATTCCAAGAGAAACAGAGAACCTGAGTGGCCTTGTTTATAACAAAGAAATTCAGATGTAAATTCTTCACATGACGCAAACCTGACGTAAAGAATTCACTGATGAATTTTTCCAAACACATAAGAATGAACGTTTCTTATCTCATTTTATGAGACCGACATCACCTTGCTACCAAAACCAGACAAGATAGAGCAACACACACAAAAAACAGACCAAATCAAATCCAGCAATACGTAAAAAGGATAACACCTTACGACCAGGTGGCAGTCATCCCGAGAATGTGAGGTTGGTTTAATATTCAAGACCAGGACGTGGTTCTATAGTGTAGCGGTGAGCACGTCTGCTTTACACGCAGAAGGCCCTGGGTTCGCGCCCCAGTGGAGCCACGGTCCATGGTCTACGGCCACGCCACCCTGAACAAGCCTGATGTCTGATCCCGGAAGCTACGCGGGGTCGGGCCTGGTTAGTACGTGGATGGGAGACCACCTAGGAAGACCAGGTGCTGTAGGCGTAAATAAAAATAAATAAAAAAAATAATCAAGACCAAATGACATAATTCACCATCTTCAAAAGCTCAAAACGAGGAAATCACAAGTTCATCTCAATAGAGTCAGAAGAGCATCTGACATAATTCAACATCCATCCATGAGAAAAACTC
>NW_011889294.1:560610-562259 GCF_000151845.1 Pteropus vampyrus | reverse complement strand
TCCAGTCACAGGTGCGATTCACAAGTGTGATTTTCGAGCTCCCGGGGGCAACCACTCGTGAGATGGGGCTCAAAGAGACGCCTCACGTGTCCGTGACCTGGGGGTCACAAGCAACACTCTGCCCTCGGAACCATCTGCCGGCGCGGGCCGCTGGGGGTGCAGCGCCCCCCGTCCGCCAGGCCTCGCGGGGGTGCTGGGCCCGCGCAAGTGTCCCCCGTTTTCGGTCAGCGACACACCTGGGAACTTGCAGGACCCACACGGCTGTCTGTGCCGGATGCAGGGCTTGCTCACAGCTCACACGCCTGCCTGCCCCAGCGACGCGCACCCCAGTTATCCAGCATGCTCCACAAGGAGTGCTGAGTCGGACGTTTCTCCAGGTCACTGGAATCTTAACCTGAACCGGAACTGGAAATCTTTCGAAGGTGGGCTTTCTGTCTCACTCCCCGTGATTTTAAACAGACTGGGGGTGGGCTGGAACCCCAGTGGGCAGAGACGACCAGGGTGGCAGTCAGGCCTGTCAAGCAGGACAGGCCTGTGGGGACCTACGCGGCCCACCACCCAGCTCGCCGCTGGTCCCCCAGCGGACCCCCCGCCCCGCGCCTACCGCCACCCAGGGTCTGACCACACCGCTCGGACTCAGCGTCTTCCTGCCAGACACTAAGCCACAGGTCCTGCTCTCAGGCCTCTTCTTGGATGGCCTGCTGCTGGACAGGTGCTCACCTGTACAAGGTAAGTACACGTTTGCAGCTTTTATCCACCGGGGAACTGTCCCCGGCCACTGCTGGGAGCCACCTCCTTGCGCGCGCAGCTGCCCCGGCTCCTCACCCCCCTCCAGTTCCGGTCCTTCTCGCCCTGTGACGGGCAATTCCTGGACCTGCTTCCCCGAGCTCTTACCCTCGACGCAGCCTTCCTGCGTCCACCAGCCCAGAGAGCTGAAGTCCCACGGACAGGATTCTCCGTCCCCCTCGTTAGGGGCCCTGGACCCCCATTCTGGGCCCCCACAGCCGGCCTCCCGTCCCTCGTCCCTGATCTGGAGCGGACGGCCGAGTTCTGGGGAGACAGAGCGTGCCTCTGTCCTGCTTCCTTCGCGGGAAGTCGCCCTTGCCTGCTCGACAGCCTCGCCAGTGGTTCGGGGTAAAGCGGTCCCCTGGTCACAGCACAGCTCTGTGACTGCCGTGACGTGGCCCCTGGCCTCCCTGCACCCTCGGTCACGGGCGTTCTGCAGCCCTTTGCATCCGCTTTCGATTGCATCTGCTGCCACCAGCCTTATCGCTCACTGGGTTATCCATGCGGGGTGACATCACCTCCCCGCCTAACCTGAGTAAGCCGCAGCCGGGCCTCTGCCGCCCCACTTACGTGACACGAATATTAACACACCGAGCAGGGAGCTGAGCCGAGGGTTTGGAGCACAACCTCACCCCGTCCTCCTTCCCGCCTTATGGAGGAAGGAGCTGTGGCCCAGAGATGCCACGCGGCTGGTCCACGGCAGCCGGGTTCGCCCCGCTCCGGACCCCAAACCCTCCTGCACTGCGTCCGATGTTCAGCTGTCCTCCTGTCCTCCGTATGCTGCTGAAGATCGCCGACCCACCGTCCACGCGGCCCTCGGAGACGCCGTGAGGGCCGGCGGCAAAGGCGTCCGCCACGCCGCC
>NW_011889294.1:558955-559380 GCF_000151845.1 Pteropus vampyrus | reverse complement strand
CCTCCGTATGCTGCTGAAGATCGCCGACCCACCGTCCACGCGGCCCTCGGAGACGCCGTGAGGGCCGGCGGCAAAGGCGTCCGCCACGCCGCCACGACCCCACCGTGACGCACCGTGACAAAGCACGGTCCTAGCGTTCATCGGGACCGCAGCGCTGGTCGGGGCGTCTCTGACCCGGCGGGAGGGCGGGAGGGGGCTGCGGAGCGGGGGAGCCCACCGTGTGCCCGAGGAGCCGCCCCCGCCCCGCCGCGCCCCAGCCACGTGGCTCTGGCTGCACGTGCGACCCACCCGCGTCCGACTTAGTCTTTAGGATGCTCAGTGTGCGCTTGGCACACAGCCGGCTCTCAGCGCACCTCGGCAGCGTCCTCGGGAGCGTTTCAGGAGGACGCTGTCACTTGTAATGTCCCTTCGGCATCGCCTTCATC
>NW_011889294.1:556655-557173 GCF_000151845.1 Pteropus vampyrus | reverse complement strand
CCTGAGGGCTGACTCATGACCCTGCCGTCTGGTGAGGACACGCCGAACCAAGAAGGCAGGCCCAGGAAACACTCAAAACAACCAGCTTCCTTTGCCCCTGGTGGACTTCACTCTGCAGCCGAGGCCTCAAGTCAGATAGGCGGACCCCACCCACACCCACACCCGCCACTGAGCTGGGAGAGAGGCTTCTCAGTCCTGGCCGCCTGAGGGTGATTGATCCGGTTATTTATCAGATTTCAGTCAGGCGACTCAGGGGCCGATCCAGGACAGCCGTCTCCTCCCTGAACTTACGCTGCCTCCAGCCCAGCTGGCCGTGGAGGAACCCCGGTGATTCACGAAACTGACTGATTCGGAGCTGGGTCGCTCCCCAAATCTGGACCAGCCTCTGGTGGGAAGATTTTAAAGGAAGGCCCAGGCCCCCACTGGCTGAGAGGACCCTCTCTCTCCTAGCAGTGAGGTGGCTTGGAAAGTGTTGTGTTGCCCCGTGGTCCATGTGAATTGGAACACAGAGCAGGCGT
>NW_011889294.1:552325-555405 GCF_000151845.1 Pteropus vampyrus | reverse complement strand
TGAGAGGACCCTCTCTCTCCTAGCAGTGAGGTGGCTTGGAAAGTGTTGTGTTGCCCCGTGGTCCATGTGAATTGGAACACAGAGCAGGCGTGTTTGCATCCAGTCGACGCTGGCCTTGGGGAGCAAGAAGCAGCAGGGGTCGATGCCGTGCGCGCGACACGCAGAGACCCCAGGAAACATAAGCCGTGCCCCGCACCGCAAACCCAGGCGTCTGGCGGCTTCTGGGGAACCTCGGGGGGGTCCTGATGGGAGTCACTGGTGGGAACTTTAGCTGTGAGACCACAGCCCCCAAGACAGGCTGAGACGAGGTCGGCCAGGAGCTTACACCGGGATGTGTGGTTGGGACCGGGCAACTCTGGGGACCTATTTTAAAGCCGCTTTTTGCATGTTTCCCAGAGGAGTCTGCAACCACGTGACAAGCGTCCACCTCCAGGGGGAAAGTCGGAGGTCCCAGCACAGGCCACACTGCAGTCTTCACAGGACCCTCCCGGCCTCGGCTCGGAATCCGCCCCGTGTCCCTCTGCCTGGCCCTCCCGGGTGGCCCCTGGCTGGACCATCTGCCTGACTGCACATGGCACCGGGGAGAGGGCCCCCCACCCTTCCCCTGCTGGTCCCCGTCACTGCCATCGTGCTCTGTCCTCTCTCCAAGGAGCCAGGGCGAGTCTCGGGGTGGTGACATAATAAAGGACAGGTCAGATAAAAGTGCCACGGGACCAGATGGCTTGCCGGGAGCTGGGAGCGCACCCCATCTTCCCGAGGCCGAGGCAGCACGGATGGTGTGCCTGGGGCAGCGTCGCGTTCCGGCCTCAGGCAGAGATGCGGACGGAGGACGAGCCACAGGCAGCTAGTCGTCCAGAGGGTGGAGCATTGGTCACCGGCGCGATGCCCACAAGGCGAGCCTCGAGCAGCGCCCCCGGCCACTGCGTCGTGGCTTTGTCCTTGCTCTCCAGCCAGTGGCAGAGCAGAAGCGGGGACGGGATGGAGGAGGGGACGTTTCAGGGGGGCTCCCACGAGGGAGGGGAGCGAGAGCAGAAACACCTCCCCGGCTGTAGCTGCCAGGACTGGAGACGCTGGACCGGAAGTGGGAGCCAGCCACACAGAGGCCATCGGAGGGCGCTGGGCTGCAGGGGTCACCTCCGAGGGACGGGCTAGAGTCCGTGGATGATTCGCTGACACGTGCTTGCCACAGAGGACCTGCTCAATGGGTAGGAAGTTCATTCGTAAATGTTACATGGTAATGGTGTACTGCCGCCTGAGGGCTCTATCTCCCCAAAATTCATAGGTGGAACCCTAAGCCCCATAGGCGATGCCGTTGCTGAGAGTGGAACCCTCAGGAGTGGCATTAGTGCCCCGAGGCTCCATAAAGACCTAGCTCTCCGCCACGTGAGGATACAGCAAGGCGTCTGTGGCCTGGAAGGGGGGCCCCCACCCAGCCACGCTGGCCCCCCAGCCTCAGGCTTCCAGCTCCCAGACTGTGGGGAGATATCTGCGTGAGGCCACACGGCCTGTGGCTCCGCTGCCGCGCCTGGATGCACTAAGACAAAGCGCTCACACTCACACGGGACCAGGGCATAGACAAGCAAACGCCAGGGCCGGGGCATGGCTCAGGGAAAGTCCCACGGCCGCTCTCAGCCACGCCCAGTCTGGCAGGGCACAGGGGTGGCAGCGGTGGCGAAGGCTGGGGGGCCCCACCCTGTCCTCTCTCTAACCTGGCAGGAGAAGCACCTTCACAGAGGCGCCGAGCGAACCCTTTTTAACGAAAGGTGTCACAGCACCACGTCCGAGGAGGAGGCAGCGCTTGAGCTCACCTGCTATCCAAAGGCAGGCTCTGCAGCAGGTGGGTCCACCCGACGGGCGGCTGTCGGGGGCTGGGTTAAGCCTGTCCCCTGGGAGGCCAGCACCGTGCCCGCCAAGATCCCAGCATCCTCGGCGCCTCCCACCTCCAGCCCAGGGATTCTACACCCGGTTCAGACCGCTGGTCGCCAGCACCCCACAGCCATCGTCCTCTGACTGTGGTCCACGGTCCGTCTGGGGGGACTGTGCCCCCCGGTGCGCTTTCAGGTCAAATCTGTTCTCATAATAACACCAAGCCCTTATGTGCCGTTTTTCACGGTTTAGACATCTTGCGCTGAGGTCGAAAGCAACGGTGAGTAAAATTACTATCCCCTTAAGCGTCAGCTCAGGCTCCCATCCCAGTTAGCAGCCGTTAGATCCTTCACGGCCACGGTCTCAATTCAAGAAAGAAAAAAATCAAGTTTCACTTAAGAAAGTCCTTGCGGAAGGAGTAACATTATTGTCTTATTAAATTCGACCCTCGTACATCCGCCTTTATCATTCTGCTGGATATTGAGGTCGATGCTTCTCATGGGAAAGGCATGAGCATCGGGGTGAGCTTTTTCCTGGCGTGCCGTTTTTGTTGGAAAGCACCCCTGATCCGCAAGCTATGGTTACTCGGATCGGTATCTGGCAGGCATTTTCTCTAAAACGGATAAAGCGAGCCTGTCACTTCAAGGAAAACAACTGACAGTATTTGTTGCCTGTGATAAAATCCAAGCTTCCAAGGGACAATTAGAATTCTCGACATTTCGCATCGTCACCATGAGCTTGAGCTTTTCCAAAACTTAAAGACTGTACTGGTGGGATTGGGGTGATATTAATGAACGTGATTTTTAAAAATTCTATACGCATCGGGAAGCCCGCAGAACTCAGCGAACCGATATTTCCACCAACACGTGGTGTCACAAAATCACGCGTGGGCGAAAGATGCAGCCGAATCACGACAGTGAACGCTGCGTTTTAACGTGACCGTGCGAAAAGTCACGGCCTCGGATTCCGCACTACGACTAACCCTTTAAGAACTTGCCACTCATCGCATTTCGACACAGTATCAAAGAAGACCCACGATTACCGAGGAGTCATTCAAAAGTCCTCTTTCAAAGGCATGCCTGCGTGAGGCTGGATGATTATATTCTTTGAATCAAATCTGCATCTTCCCACAGAGCGAGGGCAGAAGCAGACTCGGATCTTTAAGCCAGGCATGTGAGAGATTTGCAAAATTCATTTTTTTTCTTTTTAGGTGC
>NW_011889294.1:549077-552275 GCF_000151845.1 Pteropus vampyrus | reverse complement strand
GCATCTTCCCACAGAGCGAGGGCAGAAGCAGACTCGGATCTTTAAGCCAGGCATGTGAGAGATTTGCAAAATTCATTTTTTTTCTTTTTAGGTGCCACGTTTTCCTTGTTATTTTTTGTTTACGAGACGTAAGTATTTTTCACAAAACTACGTTATTCATGTTAACGCGTAATGGGGTTTTTGATGTCTATTTTTTTTTTAAGTTGCAAATAACATATAAACGCATATTTAAATATTTAAATTGCTTTCCAGTTTTCATTTCAAACCCGCTAAATGTTGCTAGCTATAGCGAAAGCTCGTTGGAGTCCTCAGTACCCTTTAAGTTTTTAAATGGTCCTAAGACCGCAAATTTATTCTGCAGGGACGCGAGGCCCGTGAGGTGAGACCCATTCCCTGTCCACTTTGCTAACTGAGTTGTGACACGTTAGCCCTCCCCGATTCTCTGTCCCTGTGACTTTTTCAAAACCGGCTGGATGTTTGCGCCAGGACGCCGTGACCCAGGAGGCTGTAGACACGCTGCAGGCCACTCGTCCCTGAGGTAGGTGAGGCAGGCAGGGAGGGAGAGCGTGTTCCCACCTGGCCTCGAAGTCCTCGTCCATCGGCAGGACCGTCTCGGGCTCCGATTTCTCGCGATGCTGGGCTCTCCCCGGGTTCTGCGGGACACTCTGTCAGTCACGTGCCCACGTCCAGTGGTCCTCTCCGCCCCCTGCTACTGCCCTGGTGTTATTTCTTGAATACGTCCTCTTGGGGGTGAGGATGCGGCATATGATCGTTGGGGGGACACATTCAGGCCACATGATAGCGTTTATCGGTTCTCGCTTTCACGGACTGTGCCTCTGATGTCAAATCTAAACTCAACCCAAGTCCACTCTGGACACCTCGGGCTTATCCAGATTTTCTCTTCCGTTGTCTTCCGGGAGTTTTAAAATTTTGCATTGTACATTTAAGACCGTGACCCATTTTGAGCTATGTTTTGTGACGGGCGTAAGGCCTGTGTGTGTCTTTTGCAGGTGTCCGTGGATTCCCACAGGTGCAGCGACCCCTTCTCGCTCCGTGGCTGGCCGTTTCCCCCAGCTTCCTGGGGGTCGGAGACGGGCCTGTGTGCCTAAAGGACATTCCACTTGGCCTTCTTGAAAATCTCTCTCTATGAAAACACCCCTTACTTCAGCTCCGGCTCCCCGCAGACCAGGCGCCCAGACGGGACCTTGGCGAACATGTCCAGGGTGTCCCACGGCCGAGGGGTGACGGCGAGTTTCTCGCTGCATCCTGTGAGGCCTGGCTTCTGTCCTCGTCCTTGTCTCTCTCTTCCCCCTCGAGGCTGCAGCCTCACTGGCCACTGCTCTGTCCCTGGGCCGTGCCAAGCCCTCCCCCACCCCAACGTTGAGGCTGCTCAGACCCCCTGCCTGGAAAGCCCCTTCTCTCCCGTCGGATGACCCCCAAATGCCACCTCTCCAGAGAAACCTTCCTTCACGCTCGTCGCAAGAGGCGCGAACTCGCCCGTCTCTCCGTCGTCACCCCCGCTGTATCTCGCTTCTTAGTTGACTTGCTAACCAGCTATTTCTTGGGTGGAGCGTAAGCTTCTCGGGGGCCGGGGGCTGCCTGTCTCGTTCATGGCTCTGGCCCCAGCACCTGCACAGCGTAGGCCCTTAATAAATGCCCACAAATAAACGAGTCGGCAAATGAGCTGGACGGAACCCTTCTCCAGCCACGTTGGGGTTTTTTGTTTTTGTTTTCCTGAAGTTAAGACAGTCTGCTCCGACCCAAAGGAAAACACCTCTGTTCCTTCTCGGAAAACCCTCCCGGGAACCTGATCTTCGGGACAGGAAATGGAAGACAAAGACAGGAAGTGGCTTCCAGGCAAGCATGACTTCAGCTCTTCGTCCTGCCAGAAACCTTGGCCGAGGGGCTGGTCAGTGTCCTGAGCGAGGGGTTGAAGATTGGAGAGGAGGAGGGGAAAGGGGTCCCCCGGGGCGGCCCTGCCCACCCTGCCGATGGTGTCCTGGCCGCGGAGCAGTGCTGTGGGGAGGGCCACTGCCTGCCGCACAGAGGTGCTGGTGTCAGCTCAGTTAGCCGAGCAGCCCCATTCTGGTTCCAATAGGACATGGGCTTCAGATGACCGCAGGGCAAGGGGTCTGAGCAGTGAGGGGGAGCCCTGCCCCCTCGTAGGCGCCAGCCAGGGGAGCCAGGAGGGTGGAGTGCCCGCCGGCCGGCCGGCCACCCTGCAGACCCCGGAGGAGCCGGGAGCCACACCTGACCTGCATCCCGCCTCCCCGTCCTCCCAGGCCCAACTGGCCGACAGGGGAGCAGGCAGCCGAGCTCGGGGAGGCCTCTCCCGGTCTGGCGCGGAGGGCGCGGCACCGTGACGCGGGCCCTGGGCCAGAGCCCCACGCAGGCTGAGGTGTGGGCCGCAGCCAGTGAGATCGCCCGGGACTTCCCCAAGCTCCTGGGCGTGGTGGCCAGGAGGGAGCAGGGCAGGGACAGCGAGGATGAGGTCCGGGGGGCCTTCCGTGTGTCCACAGGGACCACGACGGCCCGGTCACCGCGGCCGAGCTGTGACGCGTGAGGACCATGTCCTGGGCACCACGCTGCTGCTTCTCAGGCATCTCCCTCGGGCTCCTTTGTCCCACCGTCTCCCCCCCACCAGACCGACGCAGGCCCGAGCCCAGCACACCCGGAGGGCTTCTGTCCCTAGGGAGCACGAGGCGACGCGCCTCCTCACGGATGACATGCAGAGGATGAGTAAGTCGCAGTGATGAGCCGTCTGCCCGGAGGGTGCAGTGTGACACCCCACCGCACTCGCAGGCCTGGGCACGGGACCAGGGCCGCCCTCGGACGCATCTGCTGCCGGGTGGGAGCGGGCAGGAGGATCTCGCCCTGGCCAAAGAGGTGACCAGACCCTGACCACGGGGGGCCAAGCCTGCGGAGAAGCTGCACTGACCTTCCACGCGGTCGGCCAGCTCCCTCTCGCCCACCCCAGGCCGCTGGGACTCACCTTTGAAGGCGGGAGAAAAGCTGGTGGTGGCCACAGGTCTGTGTCTACCTTGCCGGAGGGGACCTGAATGATGGGGGCAGGGAGCCGCAGTGGGTAAATTAAACGCGGTGCTTCTGAGATGAGTCTTTGTTCCTGGTTTGGCTGACATGCTCCCTGTGAAATCCAGGGCTTAGAGTCTCCGTTTTGGGGCCTTTTGGAAAATGCAG
>NW_011889294.1:547030-549027 GCF_000151845.1 Pteropus vampyrus | reverse complement strand
CCTGAAGTTAAGACAGTCTGCTCCGACCCAAAGGAAAACACCTCTGTTCCTTCTCGGAAAACCCTCCCGGGAACCTGATCTTCGGGACAGGAAATGGAAGACAAAGACAGGAAGTGGCTTCCAGGCAAGCATGACTTCAGCTCTTCGTCCTGCCAGAAACCTTGGCCGAGGGGCTGGTCAGTGTCCTGAGCGAGGGGTTGAAGATTGGAGAGGAGGATGGGGAAAGGGGTCCCCCGGGGCGGCCCTGCCCACCCTGCCGATGGTGTCCTGGCCGCGGAGCAGTGCTGTGGGGAGGGCCACTGCCTGCCGCACAGAGGTGCTGGTGTCAGCTCAGTTAGCCGAGCAGCCCCATTCCGGTTCCAATAGGACGTGGGCATCAGATGACCGCAGGGCAAGGGGTCTGAGCAGTGAGGGGGAGCCCTGCCCCCTCGTAGGCGCCAGCCAGGGGAGCCAGGAGGGTGGAGTGCCCGCCGGCCGGCCGGCCGCCCTGCAGACCCCGGAGGAGCCGGGAGCCACACCTGACCTGCACCCCGCCTCCCCGTCCTCCCAGGCCCAACTGGCCGACAGGGGAGCAGGCAGCCGAGCTCGGGGAGGCCTCTCCCGGTCTGGCGCGGAGGGCGCGGCACCGTGACGCGGGCCCTGGGCCAGAGCCCCACGCAGGCTGAGGTGTGGGCCGCAGCCAGTGAGATCGCCCGGGACTTCCCCAAGCTCCTGGGCGTGGTGGCCAGGAGGGAGCAGGGCAGGGACAGCGAGGACGAGGTCCGGGGGGCCTTCCGTGTGTCCACAGGGACCACGACGGCCTGGTCACCGCGGCCGAGCTGTGACGCGTGAGGACCACGTCCTGGGCACCACGCTGCTGCTTCTCAGGCATCTCCCTCGGGCTCCTTTGTCCCACCATCTCCCCCGCCAGAACGACGCAGGCCCAAGCCCAGCAAACCCGGAGGGCTTCTGTCCCTAGGGAGCACGAGGCGACGCGCCTCCTCGTGGATGACATGCAGAGGATGAGTAAGTCGCAGTGATGAGCCGTCTGCCCGGAGGGTGCAGTGTGACACCACACCGCACTCGCAGGCCTGGGCACGGGACCAGGGCCGCCCTCGGACGCGTCTGCTGCCGGGTGGGAGCGGGCAGGAGGATCTCGCCCTGGCCAAAGTGGTGACCAGACCCTGACCACGGGGGGCCAAGCCTGCGGAGAAGCTGCACTGACCTTCCACGCGGCCGGCCAGCTCCCTCTTGCCCACCCCAGGCCGCTGGGACTCACCTTTGAAGGCGGGAGAAAAGCTGGTGGTGGCCACAGGTTTGTGTCTACTTTGCCGGAGGGGACCTGAATGATGGGGGCAGGGAGCCGCAGCGGGTAAATTAAACACGGTGTTTCTGAGATGAGTCTTTGTTCCTGGTTTGGCTGACATGCTCCCTGTGAAATCCAGGGCTTAGAGTCTCCGTTTTGGGGCCTTTTGGAAAATGCAGTGAAATCTTACATAGCGAAAAGAGACAGGTGTAGGAAAGGTAAGTCTTGAATGTTTATTTCAAGTAAAAGGGGTAAATCAGCAGCAGAGCGGGATTAAACATCCACGTCGCCTCCTCGACAGCGGAGGTGGCTGCCTCTGGGATGGGGCCCTGGTCACCATGGTGTCCCCCAGCACTCAGCCCCCGGGTTCTGAGGTGCAGTGTGGCCCTGCGCTTGGAAGGAGTGAGGGGTAGCCACTGCTCGCCACACCTGCTCCCTCCTGCAGCCCCACGGGTCAGCCGCATAGGAGGGTCCAGGGTCAGCCGCACAGCTGGGTGCAGGGCCAGCCGCACAGCTGGGAGCAGGGTGACATTTTTCCCCGTACCCTGAGTGGGCGGAGGCCTCAGACCACCTGTCCCATGTTGCTGCCACCATGTCTCCCATGACCCTGAGTGTCCGGATAGAAACATACCCTCGGTTATAACTGTGGTTCTTCCGTCCTCAGGGACATCCGAGGCGACATGACCGAGGTGGCCCCACGAGGCTGGATGTC
>NW_011889294.1:544765-545906 GCF_000151845.1 Pteropus vampyrus | reverse complement strand
AACGTGACCTTCCCCGGGTCCGGGGGAGACAGGGGGTGGCCTTGAGGGACAGGCTTGAATAGACCCGCAGAGGACGGCAGTGTATCCGCACTCGCAGGAGAAGGTGCTGATGGGGACGGGGAAGGAAGGGACCTCTAACCACCCCGTTGGGCCTGCTGTTTCTCCCTAGCGGGCCTCAGAACTGCTGGGGAGAGGGGGGAGCCAGGCACTGAGCCCCAGGGGGACGGGGCGCCCATAGGGGGAACGCGCGTGGGTCCAGGCCGCCTGGGGTGACTGGGCAGCAATGGAGGACCCCGTGCGACCCTGCCAGCCATGGGCAAAGCTCGTCACCCTTGTCACCAGCTGAGCTGGTCTCATCTGTCACCCGTTGCCCACCCGGATTGGTGCTCCCACGATGGAAGTGCAGCTCTCGTGAAGCGAGGGCACGCTCGCGTGCAGGGGCCAGACCGTGTGAGCCCGCCATGCACCGCGGTAGCTACTGCACCCTCAGAAGACGCGGGTGTGGCAGCCACTTTTATTAGCTCATTTTAGAGGACATTGAGGCCTCCAGAGTTTAAATAGCGCCCGACGTCACACGTCTGTGAGAGGGGACGAGGCAGGAGCCAGGAAGGATTCGTCCTTCTTTTCCAGCACGGACTAAACCACGAGGAGGATCTGACGCATCCACAGAGATTTTGATGGGAAGCAAGAAGAATTTCACAGTGGCACAGGATTTTGAGGTGCTTACAGAGGATGCTGACCTGGAGAAAATACAGCCTGCGTGGAGACGCTGCCTATGTGCCGGAAAAGTCTTTGTGCCCCGTGGAGCCTGGTCACCGAGCTTCGTTCCTGGGGAGACACCCGAGTCACGCGTGAAAGTGCTTGTAGGGTGTCCCCAGAGACACCGGCTGTGTTTCCCAGAGCCAGGCTATCCAAGCGAATCTCCGGTCCGCAGTCCTTGACCTAATTTTCAAAGTAAAGATTCAGTTCTTGACTCCAGAGTCTCGGTGGGCGTACGTAAGTCCCAGATTCTGCACAGTCACCACTTTGAAAAATAATAACGCCATGCTCCCACGGCAGGCGCTCCGGGATGGAGCAAGACTCTGTAACCCAAAACCTGTGGGGGACTTCAGCTCTGTCGCCAGACCGAGGTTTCCACTCA
>NW_011889294.1:538943-540557 GCF_000151845.1 Pteropus vampyrus | reverse complement strand
GCGACGCCCAAGCCTCCATCTGTGGGCGGCGGCGTCCTCCTGGCGCGCGCAGGTCCCTCCGCCGGACCGTCCCATGCGGCCCCCTGGCTATTTCTAGCGCTCGCATCCTTCGGTTCTCTTCGTGAAGCTGCTCCTCGTCTCCTTCCCGCCCTTCGCCTTCGAGGACCTCGGTCGCTCTGTCTTCTGAGGATGACCCTCCCCTCCTCTCCTCTTCCCCTCCCCCCCGACTCCGTCTCCTCTCTCCCTCTCTCTCCTGCCTTCACTGTCTCCCTCACTTTGTCTGACCGTCCCCTCCAGCATCGCTGTCCCTGGGCCTTCATGTCTTGAGCTCCTGACTCTCTCCCCATCTTTCCCTGATCCTCCCATTTCTTTCCAAATACGGTCTGACCTCCACGCCATCCTAACGGTTTTTTTTTGTTTTTTTTGTTTTTGTTTTTTGTGTTTTTTTTTTTTGGTCTTATTTATTCATTAGTTGTTTAAGGATTTGACCCCGGGACACGGCTTTATTGCAGAGTTTTCCTTCCTGTGGCGTGAGCGTTCGAGCAGCCTTTCCTTTCAGAGCCAGAAACAGCGGGAGCTGGTCCAGGGCCTCTGGCTTTGTTTTGCTGGCACTGCCCGCGATGGGAGGGTTTCTGGGTACGTCCTTGACCTCAGACACAACAGCGAAGCCAAGAAGAGAAGCATGTGTCAGCTGTCTGGGAATCCCTCCGAGCGCTTTGGTTTTTTTTCCTCTCGTCCCGTCTGTTTTGGTCTGACCTTCTACAGAAACGTGTACTCGTGTGTTTATCACTCAGTTAACACGTTCTGCCGAAATGCCCTCCGTGAGCTCTAAAGAGCAAAACAAAGTCCTCGTTCGCAAAATACTTCCTTCTCCAGGGCACGAAGCTATCGCCCGTAAGCAGTGGGAGGACATGTCGGTAATAAGATGGACGATGCTGACCGTAAAGGCTTAGTCGTCAATACGCGCTACATGTCTAATGAATGGGGAGCTTGGAGAGGGGACATTGATACAGGGCATCACTTGTAAAATTCTTAATCTTTTAGCAGGAAACAATAGAGGATGTCGCTTGCAGAGTTCTTAATCTTTTTAGTAAACCTAGTTAAGTTTTCTTCCCTCCTTTCTTTGGGAAAAAGGCCCTCCCTCTCCAGTCCCGATAATTGCCCCGAACTGGTGACTCAGATCCTCTGGCTATTGATAAGGGTCATCAGCCCATTGTTAGCAGAAAGGGTGTTAGGCGAGGCAGAGCCCTTAGAGTCTGAGAGGGGAGGGGACTTTAGGCCAAAGGTCTTTTTTTCTCTTTAAGAAACATATTAACCAAGCCTGTTTTCCTTTACTCACTTAATCGATAATAGAAATTAATAGAGATATGATTTAAATAATAAGTTTGTATCTTTTCCTTGTCTAGGGACCGAGGCAGCACTTCAGCAGGAAACCTAAGACCCCGCCCTGAGTGAGGCAGAAAGGGAAGGGGCTCCATGGAACCCCAGTAGGCAGGGACTGAGCTTTCTCCTCAGGAAGCAGATACTGGAGGGACCTCTCGTCCCTCAGCATCCATGCTAATAATAAGGGAGTTCGTGACTCTTAGGAAAAGAGTTAGGCAGGAAAGTTAGGGG
>NW_011889294.1:533341-538893 GCF_000151845.1 Pteropus vampyrus | reverse complement strand
AAACGCTAAAACCGGGTTCTTTGACCTAGAACGCAGGGGTTTCAACGAAGCTGTGGAAACTGGGTGCCAGAATCTGGTCCCAGCAACGTTCTCATCTCTCGCTGGAAGGGGGCGGGGCGGGAGGTGGGGCAGAGGACAGTGCCTGAATAGGGGATAGGAGACACGTCTGTATGGTGACAGCTTCTTCTGCTGCCGTGAAGACGAGGCTCCAGGGATGGCGTCTGGAGACTGTACAACCAGATGTTCATTTCGGCACATGTATCCTCCGTTCATTCATTCATCAGTCTCATACGTATACGCTGCTTGTCTGCTCCGTGCCGGGCACTAAGCTGTTGACTACAGGTGAAAACTCTGCCTTCGGGGAGCCAATGTTCAGTAAACGGTACAAACAGGGGTCTCGAATGTTCCCAGGACCCGCGGTGTGACCGAGACTGCGTGAGCTACAGTGTCACGTGTATTCCCGTGGACGGGGACCTCGGCTTCCATTAGGCCTTGGTAGGACCTGAATCCCCCCACGTGCTGATTTGCATCCGATGACTGCAAAGGTTTTCCCCAGCTCGGCACGCTTCACGCCTCACGCCCCTCCCGTAGTCCCATCCTGCGGTGACCCAGCGCCACAGGGCACAGTCACGTGCCAGTAAGACCGCAGGCCGTGTACCTGCGTGTCATCCTGCCGGGGGTGGCAGAGGCCTCTCTGAAGCCATTTCTGTGCCAGGACATCTGCGGCCGATGGAACTGTACACAGAGTGACTGCACACTGCGTAGGTCAGAGGGAGAGGGACACGCACCTGTTCCGACTGCACTTACTGAAATCGTACAGAGACGCGTGGCCACGTGTCCCCCTCGTAGGCCCTCCCCCGGCCTAGGACGCGGTGGCACAGAGACGGCCCTGGAGCAGAAAGAAGCTTGAGCGTCCTTGTCATCGTGGTGAAGACGCGTCTGGGTGACGTTCCAAGCCCTCCGAACGTCCTCGCTTCCTTTGTCTGCGGAGCAGAAAGACGTCTCAACGGCCGGCAGTCCCAGCCCCGGAGCTCAGCTCGGTCCTGTCACAAACAGACCCGAATCGGGCCCCGAACGCCGTGGCAGGCGCTGCGACGCCCAAGCCTCCATCTGTGGGCGGCGGCGTCCTCCTGGCGCGCGCAGGTCCCTCCGCCGGACCGTCCCATGCGGCCCCCTGGCTATTTCTAGCGCTCGCATCCTTCGGTTCTCTTCGTGAAGCTGCTCCTCGTCTCCTTCCCGCCCTTCGCCTTCGCGGACCTCGGTCGCTCTGTCTTCTGAGGATGACCCTCCCCTCCTCTCCTCTTCCCCTCCCCCCCGACTCCGTCTCCTCTCTCCCTCTCTCTCCTGCCTTCACTGTCTCCCTCACTTTGTCTGACCATCCTCTCCAGCACCGCTGTCCCTGGGCCTTCATGTCTTGAGCTCCTGACTCTCTCCCCATCTTTCCCTGATCCTCCCATTTCTTTCCAAATACGGTCTGACCTCCACGCCATCCTAACGGTTTTTTTTTGTTTTTTTTGTTTTTGTTTTTTGTGTTTTTTTTTTTTGGTCTTATTTATTCATTAGTTGTTTAAGGATTTGACCCCGGGACACGGCTTTATTGCAGAGTTTTCCTTCCTGTGGCGTGAGCGTTCGAGCAGCCTTTCCTTTCAGAGCCAGAAACAGCGGGAGCTGGTCCAGGGCCTCTGGCTTTGTTTTGCTGGCACTGCCCGCGATGGGAGGGTTTCTGGGTACGTCCTTGACCTCAGACACAACAGCGAAGCCAAGAAGAGAAGCATGTGTCAGCTGTCTGGGAATCCCTCCGAGCGCTTTGGTTTTTTTTCCTCTCGTCCCCTCTGTTTTGGTCTGACCTTCTACAGAAACCTGTACTCGTGTGTTTATCACTCAGTTAACACGTTCTGCCGAAATGCCCTCCGTGAGCTCTAAAGAGCAAAACAAAGTCCTCGTTCGCAAAATACTTCCTTCTCCAGGGCACGAAGCTATCGCCCGTAAGCAGTGGGAGGACATGTCGGTAATAAGATGGACGATGCTGACCGTAAAGGCTTAGTCGTCAATACGTGCTACATGTCTAATGAATGGGGAGCTTGGAGAGGGGACATTGATACAGGGCATCACTTGTAAAATTCTTAATCTTTTAGCAGGAAACAATAGAGGATGTCGCTTGCAGAGTTCTTAATCTTTTTAGTAAACCTAGTTAAGTTTTCTTCCCTCCTTTCTTTGGGAAAAAGGCCCTCCCTCTCCAGTCCCGATAATTGCCCCGAACTGGTGACTCAGATCCTCTGGCTATTGATAAGGGTCATCAGCCCATTGTTAGCAGAAAGGGTGTTAGGCGAGGCAGGGCCCTT
This sequence comes from Pteropus vampyrus, assembly GCF_000151845.1. Classification (NCBI taxonomy): domain Eukaryota; kingdom Metazoa; phylum Chordata; class Mammalia; order Chiroptera; family Pteropodidae; genus Pteropus; species Pteropus vampyrus. The sequence continues at coordinate 536,551 of NW_011889294.1, read as the reverse complement.
AGAGTCTGAGAGGGGAGGGGACTTTAGGCCAAAGGTCTTTTTTTCTCTTTAAGAAACATATTAACCAAGCCTGTTTTCCTTTACTCACTTAATCGATAATAGAAATTAATAGAGATATGATTTAAATAATAAGTTTGTATCTTTTCCTTGTCTAGGGACCGAGGCAGCACTTCAGCAGGAAACCTAAGACCCCGCCCTGAGTGAGGCAGAAAGGGAAGGGGCTCCATGGAACCCCAGTAGGCAGGGACTGAGCTTTCTCCTCAGGAAGCAGATACTGGAGGGACCTCTCGTCCCTCAGCATCCATGCTAATAATAAGGGAGTTCGTGACTCTTAGGAAAAGAGTTAGGCAGGAAAGTTAGGGGTTTCCGGTCTACCTGCGAAGACACTGAGGTCATCCTATCCTAGAAGGGGGGTCTGTCCTAATCTGCCCACAATTAAGCAAGCCAGAAGGCTTTTTTTTTTTAACTCACACAAAGAAACCTGTAGGCAGAAAATTAGGTACCAGTTTAAGCCAGTCACTCGCACCTGCACAGTGAAGACCTCGACGACCTTCAACTCACCTGAGCATCACTATACCATCATTACAATAGGATGCATATGCCCGGAACTTCATTAATATCATTATAACACACTGAATTCTGGGAACAGACATGCGCAGAACGCAGAATGATGACTCATTGAGTCCTGCCAATCTTAGTGTCAATCCAAGAAGCCCACCCCTCTAAGAAAAGTGACTGACCACAGCAAATGGGGAAAAAAAACCCCAGGCCTTCGGAGCCACGCCGCCTTTGCTCAGGCCTGCTTCCACGTCTGGACGTGGACTTTCCCTTCTAATAAAAACTTTTCGACTGTATTTTGTTGTCTTGCTCAATTCTCCGTTCGAGGCATCAAGAACCTGGACCACGTGCCGGGAGAGGACCCTACTTTCTAGGAACAGCATCGCATGGAGTCTTGAGCATCGATACGACAGATGCTAGGATCCCGAGAAACAACCTTAGAAAAGCTGCTCCCGGTCAATGTCAAGAGGTCGTGGTCCCCAGCGGGCAGATGGGTTCAGAGAAGACCACACACGTAGAAAGGAAGGGCTCTTCCTAGAGCTGGGGACTTACTGTTGGCCAGGGACGGGCAGGGGATCCTTGGGGACTGAGCAAAGGAGGAGGGACCCCGCAGCCTTTATTCCCCTGGGAGCCGGCTCAGCCATGGAATGGCTGTCATGGAAAAGCAAGGAAAGGACTTTAAATGAAGTCATACTGGAGGGAAGCCAGTCACCACCAGACCTCTCGGGCCCTCCCTAACTCATCTTCCAGGCCCCACTCTCTGTCTCCCTTCCTGAATTCTGGGGAATTTAGGTCGTAAAACCAACTGATATCCTTGTTCTCAGGAACTTTGATTACTACCATCCGCTCTGGGGAACGAGGGAGTGTGTGTGTGTGTGTGTGTGTGTCTGTGTCTGTTTGTGTGTCTGTGTCTGTGTGTGTGTCTGTGTGTGTGTCTGTGTGTGTGTCTCTGTGTGTCTGTGTGTGTCTGTGTGTGTGTGTGTGTCTGTGTCTGTTTGTGTGTCTGTGTCTGTTTGTGTGTCTGTGTCTGTGTGTGTGTGTGTCTGTGTGTGTCTGTGTGTATGTGCGTCTGTGTCTGTGTGTCTGTGTGTGTGTGCGTGTCTGTGTGTCAGTGCATGTCTCTATGTGTGTCAGATGTCTGAGAATTTTTCTTCTCCTCTCGGGCAAAGCTTTGAACCCAATATCCGTATTATCCTGGCCAGAAATAAAATCACATGTGTGGTCAGTACTCCTACGTTAGGAGAGCAACAGGACAGAACATTCGACGTTGGAACTTCCCTGAAAAATCAAGTCACATCCCAATCCTAGGCTTCCAGAAACACCTGGCGAACAGCAATGCATGCTGAGTTCTGCCCACAGGCACGAGATACTTCAGACGCCTTTCAATTCCATGGTCCTCTTATTTGCTTTCAGTGAAAGAATCAGGGAAGCTTAAAAACGAATGGTTGAAAGGGACCCAAGAGATTAAAAAGCGCGGCTTTTTCACGATCATAAAAACACAGCTGGAACGTGCACACTGCTTTAGCAAGGCAAAGCGCCTCCCCCAGGGCTGGCCCCGGCTTCTGTCACAGGTCAGCTCTGTGCAGTGGGGACTGTGAGCCCCACGCTGACGGTGAGTCTCCCCGAGGTTAACCGAGGCACCCAGGCCCAGTTTTCAAAACCACATTTCATGACACACAATCCACTACTCTCTCTCTCTCTCTCTCTCTCTTTAAATTAATTTATGTTTTTCAATGACAGTTGACATACAATATTATATTAGTTTCAGGTGTATTCCGCTGCACTCTTTATTTAAAAAAACAAAAGTTTTTGATCATACAAGCTAGATTTTTTAACTTAGATCTAATTCAGAAGAAGATAAGGGGAAAAAAATAAAAAGTGCTGTCGACATTTGGTGTACAGCCTTCCAGAATGTTTCTCATACATATTTTTTATTAATAAAACTGGGATCACAGTGCATATGTGCATGTTATAATTTATATTTTTTATACAATAATATAGCACCAGCATTTTCTCATAGTCCAAGATACGTTTGTGAAAATAGACCATTTTCTGGGCCATAACGTAAATCTCTACATACTGAAAAATGTTCACATCCTACAGAACGTTTTATCCAGCGACATGGAAGCAAATAGCAAACAGAAATTAATAATGAAAAGCTAATAGGAAAATCTCAAACCACTTGGCAAACACATAGTACGCTTCTAAATCATCCGTGGGTCAAAGAGGAAATCTCAAAATAAACTTTAGAGGAACACGTTGAACCGAATGGGAATGAAAACACGACATGTTGAAATTTGTGGGGCGAAGGCCCAGCAGGGCTGAGAAAGATTTATAGGACCAAATGGCCACGTTAGAAGAGAGAGGAACCTCAGATCAATGAGCTCAAGAACCTAGTAAGAGGAGCATAAAATAAATCCCCCCCAAAAGCAGAAATAAAATTATAAAGATAAAAACCAAAATCAATTGAATGAAAAGCAGAAAAATAGGGAAAATCAATGAAACAAAGAACTAATTTTTATAAGGTCAATAATCTCGAGAAAATGCATGTGAATCTATAATGATCTCAAAAGAAAACATTAAATTTCTAAAAATTCCAAATAAAATTGGGATCGCACTTTTCCTACATCCTGTTTTATAATTAATGATATA
>NW_011889294.1:529947-532550 GCF_000151845.1 Pteropus vampyrus | reverse complement strand
TAGCCAATATATCTTAAAATTTTTGATGCAGATTACCAAATTATACTCCTAAAAATTGTGCCAAATTCTGCTCCCACCGGTGGTGCCGGGCACTTCCACCGTACAAATCTGGGCTCCAGAGGCTCTCACAGGATCGTGTCCACCATCGTGGACTCACCCCTTATCTGGACAAGGCTTAGCAGAAGGAACCAGAAGGCCCAGTTCCTCTCCCCGGCCTGCTGCTTGCTGGGCAGGCAACCTCGAGCAAGTGATTTCTTCCTTTGCAAAAGAAAGATGACACCCGGCGTGCCGACACCACTCGGCCCTGGGCGGTCCGCGTCGGAACGCGGCGCAGGACTGCTCCCCGATGCCGACACACCAGACGGGAACGAGGTCTTCGGAGGAGCGCTGCGTGGCTGGTTTGTCCACGGCGCATCGGGGCTGTTGGTGGAGCTTGGTGCTGGGGGTCAGTGGCTGGTTGCTTCAGACAGATTCGCTTTCGCAGGACCTGAGGACAAACGGATATTCCTTTTTGTACGATGGATGTGGTCACACGGCACAGTGTCAGTGCATCACTGAGCTAAACGCCCCGCACCCCACCAGCACCAGCGGCTGGGTTAGGGAGGGACAGAGGGTTGAGGTGCCAGGGACCCCCACACCTTGACTGTGATGTCTTGTCATCACGGTAGAAAGTTCTTCCCTCCATCCGAACGAATGTGTCCTCCTGAGATTCTAGAACTGGCGGTCTGCCTCCCTCGGGCCCGCGGCCATGGACTGGTTTCTTTCCTGAGGATCTTTCCACAAACCCAGTGCCTTCCTTGGGGGACAGTGGGAGCTGGGGAGTCAAAGGCGCCCCTGCCCGCTCTCTGGTCAGCCGTGACAGTGCCTGGACGGGGACCAGTGCTCAAAGTCTTCACCAGGCACCTCAGGCATTTATCCTGCAGCTTACGGGATGTCAGGGTGGGGTGAAGGGCAGCAGAGGCCGGAGTGTGAGGAGTGGCCTTCCTGGTGACGCCCAGCCTCCGGCCTGGGGCCTGGTGACGAGATCCGTCCAGAACGAGATGTATGAAGCAACCCCAAGCTCTGGGGGCCTCAGAACAGACCAGTGAACACACGTTCTGTCAAGGGGAGCCACCTGTCGCCACTGGAAAGGCCCGAATTCTAATTTAATTTCCTTTGACTCAACCCAGAGGGCTAATTTTATTTGAGAGATGAAGCTAATTAAATAGGATTAGCCACCAGGTAACGAGAATCTCCCATGTTTTAGGCACGTCACATGTGTCATCCTTAATCCTCGCAGCGATTCTGAAGGATCCGTGGAGGTCACGTGACTTTGCTGAGCCCGTCAAGCCCGTGAGCGGCAGAGCAGGGTTTACAGCCAGGTCTCCCCGACTCCAGAGTCCACGACACCCTTCTCATCTAGGGTGACATCGGGATGTGGCCTGGAACCCACTCCCAGGTCTCTTCCGGCCAGGGGTGCAAAGGGTCTGTCCAGCGTGGCATTCCTGGGCCCAGGACGGACCCGCCGGGGCCAGCCGCGGGTGAGCGAGGCAGGGGTGAGTGAGCTCATGGACGTCGGCTGACCCCCCTGAGCGGTCGCCCAGGCAGGCCCCAGGCTCAGGCTCGCCTCGCGTGAATTCTGGCTCCTTCGCCTTCCCTCTGGCCCCGCAAAGCCCTCTGTCTACTGGGTCCCCTTCCAGTCCAATGTCAAGGCACACTGAGCCAAGGACCCCTGGGCCTCTGGCTGGTGCGTTTGGTTGTTGACAGGACCCATTAGTGATGAGTCACTCTACGAGCAGTGTATCAGAAAGCGGGGCGGACGCAGGCCGGTCTGGTGTCCGCTCGGCCTTCCGTGGGGGCCGCCATAGGAGCCTGCCAGGCCTCGCTCTCTCTGTGGGGGACGGAGGGGACAGGATCCCAGGGGAGTAGCCTTGGGTCAGGCCACAGGCCGAGCAGAAGTCAGTAGTGGACAGTCAACAAAACGCCATCGCAAGTCCACGTGTGGGAGCCCAGTGGGTCAGAGCTGAAGGTTACTCATCTTGAAAGATAGTGATGGCCCAACACCCGGTCGCAGCCCTGGGCAGGAGAGGGCTGGCCAGCTGCCGGTGTCCGTGGGCTGACCGACCTGAGGGCCTTATTTGCGAGGTCACGGGAGTTGAGGGCCACCTGGAGACGGGCGTCCCTGGAGGACACAAGACAGGGTTAGGGTGGCCACCACCACTGTCACCGCACACTGACCGGTATGGACCAAACGCGTCCCCCAAAATCTGTATGTTGAATCCTACCCCGCAGTGCAGTGGCGACAGGAGGCGGGGCCTCTGGGCAGTGACAAGGTCAAGGAGCCCCGTGATGGGATTAGTGTCCGTAGAAAGAGACCCCAGAGAGCCCTCTTGTGCCTTCCTCCATGTGAGGTCACAGCAATGAGACACCGTCTGTGAACCAGGCGGGGGCCCCCACCAGACCCCGAATCCGCCAGTGTCCTGACCTCAGACCCCAGCCTCCAGGAACGAATGTCTGATGTTTGGAAGGCCCCCGTGTGTGGTGCTCGGTTCCAGCAGCTGAGCCGACAGACACGTGCTCACGCTCACCTGTCGTCCCAAATATTCTCCGTGTGTGGTGACCAC
>NW_011889294.1:523450-528566 GCF_000151845.1 Pteropus vampyrus | reverse complement strand
TGTGGGGGATGGATCGATCCTATGGGATCAGCCCCAGAGGCACGGCCACCGTGTTCTGTCTCACAGGTCACACGCCGGACAGCTGCAAGGGGCCCCAGTCACGGGGCAGCCTGCATTCGTGATTTAACGGGAACACACAAACCTTACCCTAGATATCTTTCTTTACAGACAAAGGGGTTTGAGACCAGCGGACCTGTCCACGCCAACACCGGCGGTGACCGGCAGTGTGGGACGACCAGCGAAGGCCGCCCCCGGACCGAGCGACCCGGCTGGCGCCGCCTCGCCTTAAGCAGGGGTCCCGGGTCGGCGGCTCACCCCCAACAGCGTGAAACACGCAGACGCTGCATATCTTAATAAGTGGCAGGTGTCGTTATTTTGAAAGTTAAAATCCAGTGGGACTAAAAGGCCCGAGGAGTGCCTGCTGGCCGGGTCCCCGACCAGTCCCCGACACAGGGGACAGGGCGAGGGCTGGCGGAGGCGGAGGACTCCGCGACGGGGGCCCGGAGGGAGGGCCAGGGTCGGGGGGCTGGCCTCCCCTAAGGACTGGGAGAACATGGACGCAGCCCACGCCCTCCGCCACCTCTGACTTTCGCCAGCTCAGGCTCAGCGGGAACAAAGGCTCCTTGTGAGCGGAGGGGAGCCCGGCTTAGCCAGCTTCCCCTTCAGAGGCCTCACGGCTTTGGTTTAGGCAAACAGGAACCTCGCGGGGCCTCCACTGAGGAGGGGGAGGCAGGAGCGAGCCTGCGGGGGAGGGAGGAGGAGGGGAGGGCAGCACACGCCCTGGAAACTGCGCCTCCGGGCCGAGCCTTCAGAGTCCTCATTGGCTGGGACCTACCTAAATCAGCGCGTTTAAACGTCTCCCCCAGGCAAGCTGGCGAGGACCCTTGCCCACCTTCGGGCCCAGGAAACAGAACCTGGAAGAGGTTGCATAAACTTGCGGGGGCCACAGGGACCAGATATGTCTGACTCTGAGGCCCGCTGCTTCTGTGGGCCCTGTCTGCCCCCCAGAGCACCCCCAGCCTCTGCCCAGCTCCCGGAACTCCAGTCCTGCAGGAAGGCAGCCTCTGCTCTGGCCTCCTGCTCAGAGGGGCTGTGTCTGCTCCAGGAGTGAGTCAGCCTCTCCCTGCCTGCCGCACTGCACACCCACACACACAGTCACACCCGCATCTGTACCTGCACGCACACACACACACACACGCACACACACCCTGCCAGAGGACCACAGGGAGATAAGGTGCAGGCACCTTCCAAGGACAAGAAGCTCTCTCGTATCTCAGGGTGACTCTGGCCTGTAAATAGCTCACCTGTTCACTCTGAGTGACTAATGATGGGCGTGAACTCTGAGTGTGGACGGGCCTCGGCGGGGAGGGGTGAGGCCAATTATTTATTTATATTGCCACCCCCCCCACCCCCTCCCCCATGGCAACCATCAGCTGTATCTGTGGGTCTGGCTCCGTCTTGTTTTGTTTACTCATTTGTTTCATTAGATGCCACGTACGAGCCAGATCATACGGCATTTGTCTTTGTCTGACTTATTTCACTCAGCACGATACCCTCTGGGTCTATTCGTGTTGTCGAAAACGGCATGATGTCATTCTTTCTTTATGGCCAAGTACTAGTCCGTTCCGTACGTACACTGCATCTTCTCCATCTGATCGTTTATCGATGGGCACTTAGGTGACTTGCGTATCTTGGCTATTCCTAGTAACGCTGCAGTGAGCCCAAGGATGCGTGTGTCTTTTCTAATTAGTGTTTTTTTCCGAAGTGGGATTGCTGGGTCGTATGGTAGTTCTAATTTTAATATTTTGAGGACCCTCTAGACTCTTTTCCTTAGTGGCGACACCAGCCTGCAGTCCCCCCCACAGTGCATGAGGGTTCCCTTTGCCCCACGTCCTCGGCGGCACTTGTTTGTCAATTTATTGATCATGGTCATTCTGAGAGGTGTGAGGTGGCATCTCACTGTGGTTTAATCTGCATTTCTCTGATGATTAGTGATGTGGAGCATCTTTTCATATGTCTGCTGGCCATCTGTATGTCCTCTTGGGAGAAATGTCTATTCTCATCCTGCGCTCATGTTTTTAATCAGATTATTTGTTTTTTTGGTGTTATGTTGTATGAGTTCCTTATAATCTCGGACATTAACCCCTTAAATGGACGAGAATGGACTGTGTTGTTTTAACCATGAACTTCGTGGTCATTTGTTTCTGCCTCCGTGGGGAGCTGACGCAGAGGGAACGCAAAGCAGTGGTGGACTCACGTCAGGACAAGAATCTGGGACTGTCCTAGTCAGCTCCGGCTGCCGTCACAGACATGCCACCCCGGCAGCTTAAACAACAAGCATCGACCTTCTCACAGTTCAGGCGGCCGGAATTCCGAGACCCAGGCTCCAGCAGGGTTGGCATCCTCTGAGGCCTCTCCCCTGGACGTGCAGATGGCCACCTCTCTGTGTCTTAATGTCCTCTTACAGGGACACCGGGCAGATTGGGTTTGGGGCCTCCTTTTACCTTACTCCCAAGGTACAGGCCCCACCTCCAAATACAGTCACACTCTGAGTTAGAGCTTCAACTGTGAGTTTGGGGGACACAATTCAGTCCATGACAGAGGCCCTCACATTTCTGTGAGGCCCTCACTTTTCCAGCAGCTTCTGGGCCTCCCGAGGGCCCAGCTTGAGCCCAAGCGGCCACTGCCAGTGGAATTGGCCAGGCAGACGAGGGAAACTGAGGATCCTGAGGGACTCAGGAGAGGGCAGAGGACACAGGCGTCTCAGGTGTCTCAGCTGGGCGTGGAGTAATTCAGTCTCCTCCGGGGAGACCCATGGCCTCCTAGTCCTCCAGGGGCCCCCGGAGTGAGTGAGGCAGAATGGGGGGTGCCAGGCCCCATGCAGAGGGGCCAAGGGCTAGACCCGCACTGGCTGGGCGGCTCTCTGCAGAGACAGAGGCCAGGGCGAGACGTGTGAGCGTGTCACCGCCCAGGCCGACTGAACCTCCGCCGGCCCCAGGTAGATGCAGGCCCAGGAGAGACTCAGCTGCCTTCGGAGCTGCCCTTCCAGCTCGCTGCCTCCGCGAGGCTCCCCTCCCTCTCTCCGGTCTCCCCTGCCAGTCTCCTCCAGGCCAGGGCGAAGTGTCTCACTCCTGTGACGTCGGAGTTTGGGGACAGGAGACCACCCATCTGTCTACCTGAACAGAGAAGGTTTCACACAAACACTCACCTAGGTGCACGATGGCTGACCTAGTGACCACAGAGGCAGAAAGCGGACACTGCAGTGTCACCCCAAGGCTGAGAGAGCAAAGGGGAGAGGCCGGGGTGATTCAATTCGGGGCGCAGAGAAGACCCCACCTCCAAGGATGGGCTCCCGCTGGGGCCGGCCCGTCTGAGGTGGGACACAGTGAGGCTGTTGTTACGACTGTCGGAAAGGCCACTGGATGGACTCAGCTCCCCGGCTCGAGAACTTCTGTAGCCTCTTCGTAAAAACGCAGCCCACGGTCACACTGGCACCTTCGTCCCGCGTCTCTGCCAGCCCGGCAGACGCTGCCACGGTGAGACACTCATAGCCGCGAAGGTGAGCCTAGAACCCAACCCTGACGTTCTCCTCTCTTGCAACGTCAGCGTGTGTGGTGGTTGATTTTATGCGGCCACCTGACGGAGCCGAGGGTGAGCAGGGAACCGGCAAACGTGATTCCTGCATGGGTCCGTGCGGGTGTTCTGGAAGAGGTGAGCGTTTGATGCAGAGGGCGGAGCAGCGCGGACCACCGTCCCCAAGGTGAGAGGCTGCATCCAAACCGATGGGGCCCGAAGAGGCAGAGGGAGGGCAGACCTCTCCTGCCCGGACATTGAGCTCCCGGTTCTGGAGCCTTCGGCCTCCGCCTGAACCACACCACCGGCGTCCTGGGCCTCCGGCTGCAGACGGCAGACGTGGGACTTCTGGGCCCCAGAACCGTGTGAGTGGGTTTCCACCACGAATCACTTCCTCCGTGTCCACATGCCCTGTCGTCCCTGGTTCTTGGACAGCCCTGGCTACTGCAGCAACATGGTCTCTCTTTGGTCTGACACCCCCTACCTGTGGCCAGGAGGTGGGCACATACAGGACCCCGGGAGGTTTTCAATGTATCGTCAGAGGTGGGTCCCCGAAACCAAGGACTTCATTCTAGTTGCCAGCGTTCGGTGAGGGATCCCAGGAGACAGAGCGCACCCCCGTTCTGATCCACGACTCTCAGAAACCCCGGAGGCCTTCTCACCCTGGACACGGCCTCGGCTGGGCGATGATGCTCGCCCGCTCACGCCGGCTCCCCGCCCAGCACGGGGCCTCCGCTGGGGGCCGCAGCGCCGCGGCTGCAGCTCCGCTGTCCGGGTTTTTTGCGAAAATTCCCCCACTTGTTTGCTCTCCAGCAGGTGCCTTTGGGGAGCTTTGTTTTCCGAGAATAAAACTGTCAAAGCTCTCGCGTTATAGAGAAGTCCAGAAAAGATGGTTTTCCAATGAGGATAATCCAAGGAGAGTGTGACAAAGGGACCGCTGTGAAGGTCGCGCAGGGTGTAGGAAGGCCCTGGGGGAGTGCCAGGCCCCACACGGCGGTGTCAGACATCTGAAGAGGCCGGAGTGGGGGAGGGGAAGAAGGGAGGCTGAGGGGAGCCGTGACCCCTGGGCCAGACGCAGCGAGCCTGACTTGACCCTGCACCTCACTCTCCTCCCGCTGAGCTCCCGCCCGGGCTGCCCACTGCTGACCCCCAGGAGGCAGGGGGTAAGGCTGTCCCTGGAGATAGGCCTTGCAGGGGACGGAGCAGGACAGACCCGGAGGGGCCACAGGAAGGCGTCCAGAATGCCCGGGGCCCCCCTGAGAAAATGCCTTTCCGTAAATGGAAAATGCAATTCTGCCTCCAAGGTGACCAGACATCATACCCACAAGGCCTGATGGACACAGGCACAGCCTCAGTCCTGAGGGGTGCTCTGGAGTGACGGGGTCCGAGAATGATTTCGGCCATTCTGTGGGGGTCTGGCATGCTCAGGGGCGCCCGCCCTTTCCCCAAGGCTCCATCGAGTGTGCTCGGCACTGCCCGGCGAGGAAAAGCTCACGGCGTGAACGGGGCCGTGTGCCACCCTGCCCGCGCCAGAGGTCAGGTC
>NW_011889294.1:517855-522230 GCF_000151845.1 Pteropus vampyrus | reverse complement strand
AGGCTCCATCGAGTGTGCTCGGCACTGCCCGGCGAGGAAAAGCTCACGGCGTGAACGGGGCCGTGTGCCACCCTGCCCGCGCCAGAGGTCAGGTCGGAGCCGGACACCAATTACCGAGTTCAAAACCGAATACAGTCCCGCAGAAAATCTCACCAGGCCCGGCTGCCGGCCAGCCAGTTAGAAATGGATTCCGATCGTTTCTGCTAATGAGACAAATATTTTTCCAGAGCCGTCTCGGTCCCCGCTGTTGCCGTTGGCCCGAGTGGCCGCACGGCCCTGGGACCGTGCCCTGAAAAGCAGCACGGATCGAGGGCGCAAACGGACCTTCTGCCAAAAGAGGAAGGGCCCGTCTTCAGAGCAGAGGCCCCGAGTCCGCACAGAAAGACAGGACGACAGGAACACGAGTGCTCGTACACGCCTATGCACGCTCACACACATGCACACACGCGCTCAAGGCACACACGCACGCGCTCATATGCACACACACGCTCATATGCACGCACACACGCGCTCATCGCACGCACACACTCACACATGTGCACACACGCACACACGCGCTCACACGCATGCACACATGCGCTCACAGGCACACACGCACGCGCTCATATGCACACACACGCTCATATGCACGCACACACGCGCTCATCGCACGCACGCACTCACACATGTGCACACACGCGCTCACACGCATGCACACGCATGCTCATATGCATGCACACATGTGCTCATATGCACTCACACTCACACACGTGCATGCACACGCTCGTATGCATGCACACACTCACACACACATGCACACGTGTGCTCATATGCATGCACACACTCACACACATGTACACACACGCACACATGCTAACATGCACACATATGCACACTCACACACTCACGTGCACACACGCACACACATGCTCACATGCTCACACGCACACTAACATGCATGCACACACACAGGCACACACACAGGCACACGCTGATGAAATGCAGTCTCCCCCCTCTCCCTCCCTGAACCCCGTGTCCCCCCGCCACACACACACACACAAATAAGAAATCTAGTGCAGAGCTGGGACCCCAAATTCAGAGACTTGGGTGTCCCTTTCGCCCCCACCCTGAAGAAAGTGCAGAGGCAGCTGAAGAAGCTGCTCGGAGAGAAGAGCCAGGAGTGGGAGCCGGGTCTTCACGGGGTTCGTAACCCCGCGTGGGTGGCAGTCACAGCCGCCCGGCCTCCCCACCCGCCGACACACCTCGTGGCAGAGGGCTGTCCCACGCAGTGCTCCTGGACAGGGCCCGATTGGCAGGCCCAGAAAGCCCACGCTGGAGCCGTCAGTTCCTGAAAAACGCTAGGCAGAGCTGCCGGGCACACAGTCTGTCCTTTCCTGACCCCCAGAGACGCCTTGACTGGACGCACTCAGCACGCTGGACCCCTCCACACACTGCCTCGCCCCGACACATACCCGAAGCTGCCCCTTCAAACTTGGGGCCCCCGGCCTTCTGCAGAGAAGCCTCGGCATCTCACGGGCCCCTGCCTCGCACGGAAGCATCACCAACACCTGCCAGGCCCGGCCACAGGGACAGCCGGAGCCTGGCCCCAGGCCTGCTCCAACAAGACGGTGCCCAGGACCCTTGCCCACTCTTGAGCTCCAGACTCCTCGTCTGTCACAGGAGGCACGTGGGCTGCACCGGCGGCTTCCCATTCCCGAGGCCCCACTAGGCCAGCCCATGCAGCGGAGCAAAGCAGGACACTGTGGTCAAAGAGTAGGTGGAGGTCACCCCTCTGACCCCCAGCTCTCTGGGGGCACGATTAGAAAGCGCTGGACCAGCAGATTCCGGCTCTGCCCTCCAGGAATATTACAATCCTGGAGGCCTGGACATAAGTGTCTCCCTCCCACCGCCCACCACCCATAAACCCAACCTCCGTGGGCTAGTTACACTCTCCTTCTTTCTGGATCCTTCCGTCTCAGCTAAGCTGCTGGACCAGCCAGCTTCAGGGCTCCGAGGGAGCCATTACGTCAGTGAGCCAGTCCCGGGTAAGGGCACTGATTTAAACGGGAGGTCAGTTCACCCCAAGTGAGAAATGTTAAAATGTACTGTTCACAGTTTTTTATTTTATAAGTAACGCGTCATTTCATACGTGACCGCTTTATTGTGCGAATACATTACATAAGAGCTGACGAATTCCCGTGTCACCCTCCGAATTCAAAGCCTTGAGATAAAGCGATGCTCAGTGACAAGCACCACGGCAGGCAGCCTTGGTGGCCCAGCGGCCTGCCTGGGAGAGCTAGCCACCGTCCCCTCCCCAGGGCTCGGCCGAATGTGTGAATTCAAACCCTCACTCCCGGAGGGAGTACAGCCCTGAGCCCCTCGGCCACTCCTGTCCACGTCTGCCACCTTCCTGCCATAAAGGGTTAAGTCCTAGCTGACCTCACAGAGGTGGGAACAAGGCCACAGAAGAGTCAGAGGCCCATGAAGACAGGGAGGTCAGTTCGGAAAGACCAGAGGGTTGGGGCTGGACCATAGTCGGAGCTTGCAAACCACCAGGGGGTCCGAGGTCTCCAAGGACATTCTTTCAGGAGCTTACAGGTTCATGATGCTGGCAAGAAGCATCGTGTCCAGAGCCTTGGGGTCCCGCAGACTCTGCTCAGACACTTCTGGTGACGGGGCTCTCTGCCCGGCATCGGGTGAGGTCCCTCCTACCCCTTGGGGCTTCTGCTGGGCTTTCCCAGTGGAAACCCAGGCACACCCTGCTCCCCACACTGTACCCCGACACTTCACCAAACCAACAAGCCCCATCTCACATCAAAGCGACCTCAGGCACGCATTACGAGCGACTCAGCGTCTTTCAGCCCAGACGTCCCCTCCCCTAAGGATCAGGCCTTCTCCCCGCAAGCTCAGCTCTGCCAAGTGTGTCATCACAGACGTCCTGTGTGTGGACCAGGGGAAGTGTGGGTACATCCGACCTCCGTGTGCGGACCTGCGGCCAAACAGTGCATCAAAGGCCACTTCGTTGGAAGGCAGAGACTGTCTCGTGACAGTCCCAGAACACGGCCAAGCCAGCCTTCCAGAAGGAGACCCCAGCTGGCCTCTCACTCCCCGAGTTCCTAAGTCACAGGACTGCCTGTCCCATCCACCGGGCACTTCGTCATATGCTTTCTCAGCATCTTCTCTCTCGGGAGGCAGTCGGGGCAGACTCAGCTTTTCTCCCCTTTCCTTGGAGGGGAGGTCGCCCTGCCCCAGCCCCGCATTCTGATCACAAGCTAAGCGAGGGTCACAGAGAAGTCCTCGCTGAGCTGTCGGCTGAGAGACACTGATCGCAGTACCTGCCTGGGAGTGGGGGTCTCCTGGCAGGACTGGGGGGCGGGGAGAGGCGGGGAGCCAGCTATGATGGCGGATGACATGCCTGCTGCTCGGTGTGGGGGGTGGCACAAGTCTTCCCGTGTGCCGACCGGATGCTCATCCCAAAGCTCCTGGGGCGTGCACCGGAGCAGAGCCAGCACGGGACCCGAGATGGCAGCCATGAAGCCCAGGCAGAGCTGGACCTGGGGAGCGTCTGCACACATGTCCATGCGTGACTGCTGTCCCCAGCATGGGACGGAGACTGTGCACCCCGGCCCCCGACTCTGGAGCTGGCTGCTGGCCAGCCACGAGGGGTGAGGGGCGAGGCGGCCATCTCCACAGGACCGGGTGGAGCACAGGTCCTGCCTTCGTTGCCTCGGGCATGGGCGGCCACAGGAAGAGCCCCCACCCTGTCTGTGAAGGGGCCCCCGACACCTTCACCAGAGGAGGACAGTCTCTTTGCAACTCTTAGAGCATCCGGGCTTATCCCGGGGGACTTAAAACCTCTGCTTATGTGTTGTGTCCCACTCATCCTTGAACCCCAATTGCCCTGGACGGGGAGAGTGCCCCACATGTAGAAAGTGCTCAAAAACATGTACTGAATTGCATCTAAAACAAGGAGCCGCCGTCTGGGGCCAGCCCCGGGAATCAGCACCAGGCCACCAGCCAGCTGTCTGTGTCTATTGTCTTCTGAGAAGGATGAGGGCGGCCTGTCCCCAGTCTCTGTCTTGGAGCCGGGGGAGACTTTGGAGGATATAGGTGTCGTTCCAACTCAAGATTATTGCGTGTTTCAGTGCTTCTGGACCCAGATAAATCACAGATGATGTCATCCACAATTGTCTTCCAAGAGTTCCTTATGTGGGAAAGTCATCTCGCAGCCATACTCAGCTTTATGTAGATGCATATTTGTTTTTAAGCGTGCAAACTTTTTTATGGGACTTCCCCTCCGGGGAGAATGCCTCGGCGTCATGCTTATTAAGCTAGCAACTATCTCAGTGTTGACCCTCGGGCAGTTAGGTGCCGACCACTGCCGTCAGCGAGCTCG
>NW_011889294.1:514177-517805 GCF_000151845.1 Pteropus vampyrus | reverse complement strand
GCTGCTCGGTGTGGGGGGTGGCACAAGTCTTCCCGTGTGCCGACCGGATGCTCATCCCAAAGCTCCTGGGGCGTGCACCGGAGCAGAGCCAGCACGGGACCCGAGATGGCAGCCATGAAGCCCAGGCAGAGCTGGACCTGGGGAGCGTCTGCACACATGTCCATGCGTGACTGCTGTCCCCAGCATGGGACGGAGACTGTGCACCCCGGCCCCCGACTCTGGAGCTGGCTGCTGGCCAGCCACGAGGGGCGAGGGGCGAGGCGGCCATCTCCACAGGACCGGGTGGAGCACAGGTCCTGCCTTCGTTGCCTCGGGCATGGGCGGCCACAGGAAGAGCCCCCACCCTGTCTGTGAAGGGGCCCCCGACACCTTCACCAGAGGAGGACAGTCTCTTTGCAACTCTTAGAGCATCTGGGCTTATCCCGGGGGACTTAAAACCTCTGCTTATGTGTTGTGTCCCACTCATCCTTGAACCCCAATTGCCCTGGACGGGGAGAGTGCCCCACATGTAGAAAGTGCTCAAAAACATGTACTGAATTGCATCTAAAACAAGGAGCCGCCGTCTGGGGCCAGCCCCGGGAATCAGCACCAGGCCACCAGCCAGCTGTCTGTGTCTATTGTCTTCTGAGAAGGATGAGGGCGGCCTGTCCCCAGTCTCTGTCTTGGAGCCGGGGGAGACTTTGGAGGATATAGGTGTCGTTCCAACTCAAGATTATTGCGTGTTTCAGTGCTTCTGGACCCAGATAAATCACAGATGATGTCATCCACAATTGTCTTCCAAGAGTTCCTTATGTGGGAAAGTCATCCCGCAGCCATACTCAGCTTTATGTAGATGCATATTTGTTTTTAAGCGTGCAAACTTTTTTATGGGACTTCCCCTCCGGGGAGAATGCCTCGGCGTCATGCTTATTAAGCTAGCAACTATCTCAGTGTTGACCCTCGGGCAGTTAGGTGCCGACCACTGCCGTCAGCGAGCTCGTGACCTCTGACAAGGTGGCTTGGGCACTTTTACACCCCCAGGACCCACGATACCTCTGGGAACCTGGACCATGTCGATACTCAATCAGACTGCACCACGTGGGAATTTCAGGTATGGGCGATGCAATCTCCCTCATAATAAAAACCCGTGATTCCCTGATCTTGCAGGCGCCACCCCACCCCCACCCCAGGCCCCCACCCACTGCCTTTTCTTCAACACACACTCACTGTCTGGAGAGAGAGCCAAGAGCCCTCAGAGAAGAAACAGCGAAGAAACAGAATGTCTAAATAAAGTCGGGTCTTCCCCGAGCACCTTGCCATCGTGACTCAAGGAACTTGTCAGGCGCACGCTCTCGCTCTGTGTCAAGCCCACCTTCCCTTCCCAGACGGCCTGAGAAAGTCGTGGGCAGCTAGGCCCAAGTGGGAGGCACACGCATCCATAAATAACTTGTCCTTCCCGCCAGCTCCTAATTTAACTGCCGTCCTGGAGGAAAAACGCAAAGAATATTTAAACTTTAAACAATGACACATCACCCAAACCGACTGGCAGGGCTTAAAGGGGTAAGGCAGCTTTCCACCTAAAATTAGACTCAGTGTGCTTTGCCGAGCTCTGGCTAGGTCACTCCAGGTTCTCGTCTGACAGACGTCTGGGCCTTGGCTTCTTCCTTGTGGGGCCTTTGGCTTTGTCTCCAGACAGTGTGTACATGATGGGAAAATGCCATTGTGTGGGCCCCGGCGGAGGGGTGGCCGCAAGGTCGGGGGTAAGGTTGTTCTTGCCCAGAGGTTCTTCGGAAACAGGTTGGAGATGACCTTCTAAGGGCGTCGGGTGCCTGAAAAACAGCCTTCCGGGTCAAGCCGGGCGACCGATGGCCGTCGACTGAGAAGCGCAGGAAAGCCAAGGCCTAACGCTGGCTCTCAAGAAGCTTGCGATGCCGTGCGGGCGAGGAACCGCGTTCTCTGGCCACGACGTCCGGCTCCGCCAGTCGCACCGGCCACATCGGCTGCGCGAGTCACCGCAGCCCCCGACGCTCCGGCTTCCCCACCTGTGGAATCGGCACGGTGACAGCTCCCACCTCCGAGCTGGGTCGTGAAGCTCGGATGAGGAGGTACGCGGGGAGCCCGGCCCGCCCAAGCTCTCCGTGCAGCTGGGTTGCCACTGCCGTCTATGAAACGCGCCCCAGAATCGCGGCCGTCATGGAATTCGTGGTAGCTCAGGCGTGGAGCGGCGGGGCAGGCGGCGTGGGCGCCGTGGAGGAGGACGGCCACAGGGCAGGCGTCGGCAGTGACCACGGCTCAAAAGGTCTGGTGGGGAACTGGTCGCTAAGCGCCCTGACCACAGCCCTCGCTCTCCCTTCATCTTGGCTTTCTTATCAAGGGCGGGGGTCGGGCCCGCTGCGTCCACTCTGCTGGCCCACCTTCCTGTCCTGGACACCGCACCCTGTGAGTGACTCCCAGTGAGGAGGGCCCTCAGGGCGCCCCAGGATGAGCCCGTGGGGGTGTCCTCAGCGGTCTCACCAGCGGTAAGCAAGACCCCTCCCTGTGAAGACGCCCACCATCTTCCCTCCCACCGGGAGGGGGGGACCCGAGGTGGTGCTGGAGTGGGGAGATTCAGGACGTGTGTCCTACAGTCCGGAATCCTTCTGCACGTCCTTTCCTGCCACCTGGCCGCCCCGGCCCCGATGGGAAAGGGGGTCGGGGGAGGGGAAGGCGAGTGGGAACAGCGGCCGAGTTCTGGGGAGCCGGAGCAGGTGGCGGCTTGAACGGGTGCTTCCGGTGCTGGACTTCGGTCGGTGGACAGCGTTCCCTCTCACTCCTTACCAGCATCGCCATGCCAACGGTGACCGCGGTAACGGAAGCAGCCACGACCATGCCCGCCGTTGCCTGAGCGCGGACGCGTGCGAGGCGCCGTTGGGAGCCGTTCGCGTGAAGGAAGCCGCCAGCCCTCGCGACCGCTCTGTGGGTTCACACGTCTGTTTTACAGACGGGGAAACCGTGGTGCAGAGAGGTTAGGGAGGCGTCGCAAAGTCGACGGCTCAGCGTGGCAGGGTGCGGGTTCCGACCCAGGCACGTGGCTCCAGAGCCCACGTTCTGTCTCTCCCGACCCCGCCTCCCAAGTTCACGGTTGCCCCGTGCTGCCCCTCGTCGCTCCCGGCCACAGCCACCTCCCCAGGCTCTGGTCCTCACCCTCCAGCCGGCTTTCCCTCCACAGCGGGTCCCTTTTCGCCAAAGCCAGCTCTCAGGGCCGGAGCCCGGCCTGACTGGCAGCCACGCCGCGGTCTCAGGAAGCGGGGCTGACCCTCAGGGTGTCGTACATGCTTGAGGTGGAAACCCACAAATCCAGTCCGGACAGAACTGTCGCGGACCCTAATACAAAAGCCGGGGACGTGGCCACCCAGCTCCCGTCTGGCACCGTTTCGCTTCCACGCACTCTGATGGTCATTCGACCGGCTGTGGTTTCGGGCCCAGGCCAGTGACTTTCAAGTCCAAGTTTCTGTGACTACATGGCAGACCCTGTCTCTAGGCCTCCGAATGCCGCCCCCCACCTCTTCCACATCCATGCTTTCTCCTTTCAAGACTCATCTTTCATTTGAAACCAAATTTCTCTTTTCTCTTTCGTTGTATTGATTGGCCATCACCATGGCAACCCTCC
>NW_011889294.1:507509-514127 GCF_000151845.1 Pteropus vampyrus | reverse complement strand
GTACATGATGGGAAAATGCCATTGTGTGGGCCCCGGCGGAGGGGTGGCCGCAAGGTCGGGGGTAAGGTTGTTCTTGCCCAGAGGTTCTTCGGAAACAGGTTGGAGATGACCTTCTAAGGGCGTCGGGTGCCTGAAAAACAGCCTTGCGGGTCAAGCCGGGCGACCGATGGCCGTCGACTGAGAAGCGCAGGAAAGCCAAGGCCTAACGCTGGCTCTCAAGAAGCTTGCGATGCCGTGCGGGCGAGGAACCGCGTTCTCTGGCCACGACGTCCGGCTCCGCCAGTCGCACCGGCCACATCGGCTGCGCGAGTCACCGCAGCCCCCGACGCTCCGGCTTCCCCACCTGTGGAATCGGCACGGTGACAGCTCCCACCTCCGAGCGGGGTCGTGAAGCTCGGATGAGGAGGTACGCGGGGAGCCCGGCCCGCCCAAGCTCTCCGTGCAGCTGGGTTGCCACTGCCGTCTATGAAACGCGCCCCAGAATCGCGGCCGTCATGGAATTCGTGGTAGCTCAGGCGTGGAGCGGCGGGGCAGGCGGCGTGGGCGCCGTGGAGGAGGACGGCCACAGGGCAGGCGTCGGCAGTGACCACGGCTCAAAAGGTCTGGTGGGGAACTGGTCGCTAAGCGCCCTGACCACAGCCCTCGCTCTCCCTTCATCTTGGCTTTCTTATCAAGGGCGGGGGTCGGGCCCGCTGCGTCCACTCTGCTGGCCCACCTTCCTGTCCTGGACACCGCACCCTGTGAGTGACTCCCAGTGAGGAGGGCCCTCAGGGCGCCCCAGGATGAGCCCGTGGGGGTGTCCTCAGCGGTCTCACCAGCGGTAAGCAAGACCCCTCCCTGTGAAGACGCCCACCATCTTCCCTCCCACCGGGAGGGGGGGACCCGAGGTGGTGCTGGAGTGGGGAGATTCAGGACGTGTGTCCTACAGTCCGGAATCCTTCTGCACGTCCTTTCCTGCCACCTGGCCGCCCCGGCCCCGATGGGAAAGGGGGTCGGGGGAGGGGAAGGCGAGTGGGAACAGCGGCCGAGTTCTGGGGAGCCGGAGCAGGTGGCGGCTTGAACGGGTGCTTCCGGTGCTGGACTTCGGTCGGTGGACAGCGTTCCCTCTCACTCCTTACCAGCATCGCCATGCCAACGGTGACCGCGGTAACGGAAGCAGCCACGACCATGCCCGCCGTTGCCTGAGCGCGGACGCGTGCGAGGCGCCGTTGGGAGCCGTTCGCGTGAAGGAAGCCGCCAGCCCTCGCGACCGCTCTGTGGGTTCACACGTCTGTTTTACAGACGGGGAAACCGTGGTGCAGAGAGGTTAGGGAGGCGTCGCAAAGTCGACGGCTCAGCGTGGCAGGGTGCGGGTTCCGACCCAGGCACGTGGCTCCAGAGCCCACGTTCTGTCTCTCCCGACCCCGCCTCCCAAGTTCACGGTTGCCCCGTGCTGCCCCTCGTCGCTCCCGGCCACAGCCACCTCCCCAGGCTCTGGTCCTCACCCTCCAGCCGGCTTTCCCTCCACAGCGGGTCCCTTTTCGCCAAAGCCAGCTCTCAGGGCCGGAGCCCGGCCTGACTGGCAGCCACGCCGCGGTCTCAGGAAGCGGGGCTGACCCTCAGGGTGTCGTACATGCTTGAGGTGGAAACCCACAAATCCAGTCCGGACAGAACTGTCGCGGACCCTAATACAAAAGCCGGGGACGTGGCCACCCAGCTCCCGTCTGGCACCGTTTCGCTTCCACGCACTCTGATGGTCATTCGACCGGCTGTGGTTTCGGGCCCAGGCCAGTGACTTTCAAGTCCAAGTTTCTGTGACTACATGGCAGACCCTGTCTCTAGGCCTCCGAATGCCGCCCCCCACCTCTTCCACATCCATGCTTTCTCCTTTCAAGACTCATCTTTCATTTGAAACCAAATTTCTCTTTTCTCTTTCGTTGTATTGATTGGCCATCACCATGGCAACCCTCCTGCCCTGACCAACCTCTTAGGAATGAGCCCGGGGCAGGGGCTGCGCAGGTCCTCTCTACAGAGGCAAAGCGGTGATGGCTCATCTCTCCCCCACAACCCTCACCGGTGAGTGTTCCTTCCACCTGTTGTTTGTCGTTGGGGCAGCTCTGTGACTAGACCTTTGGGTAGGGCAGGAGAGTCCTCCCCTGAGGCGGGGAGTACGTGACTTGCCTTTGGGGTTACCTCCTCAAATAAAAAAGGGGGGCGCTGCTCTAGGTCCCTGCATAGCACAAAACCTAAAGTGCAAGATCATCGACCGTATGTCTGTTTTTTCAAAAAAGGCCACATTCTACCTATTACAAAAACTGAAGACTTTTCTCACACTCGTGATCACAAACTGCTTTGGTGTATGATTTTGCTCAAAAATAAAGCCATTAATGCACAAAAGACAGGCAGGAATGAAGGTCACCTCACAAACCTCGCTGTATCTTGTAGGCGACAAACACGCTGCACTTGACTCCCCAAGATATTATCAAATATCTGTGAGCCAAAAAAAAAAAAAAAAAAATTCAGAAGGTATAGATTTAAATACATTTTGTTACAGTAACCACCCATAAATATTTGCCCAGTGATAAAGGGGAATAATTCCACCTCATTTAAAACTGTATTCCTTCGGCAATAGTTGAAGAGACACGGCTAATTAAATAATATCCATATTATTGCTTTCCTCATGGTACAAGAGAATAACCTTTTTTTCTGATATGTATGTGTGTTTTGTTTTGTCCTGTGACACGAATGCCATTGCGTATGTTTTATGAATATATGGCCACGTTAATGGCCCTAAACAGAAAAACCACACCCTGCGGCGGGTACAGGAGGTGACCTCTTTCTAGAAGGGTGAGCTCATTCCCAGTGTCACTTGCCAGGTAGAACGAGATACGTTGTTCAGATCTGAAATGACCGGAGAGATAGTCTCAGAGGATCCAGAGGTGATTTCACAGGTGTATACACATATCGATATCCATTACCTGTATAGCTTTGTACACTTTACTCTATTATGTCACGATCCCACAAATAGAAGACACGATCAGAGAGACTGCCGAAGGTGAACCTCGGAGAAATCGAAATGCTTCCCAAATTGTGGAGGGGGAGGGGAGGGATGATGTCACCTAGATGACCACAGAGGTTGGTCCCAACCTCACTCCCGGTCACAGGATAGGATCGTGAGTTGTCCACCTCTGCTCCGTCTTTCCTGCATCTCTTTGTCCAGATTCTTAGGGGCAGCCTAGCAAAGCGCCCCCTGAGAAGCCCGGCACAGGGCATGAATCCTCCCGCAAGGGGTTCAAGCCTGGGACTTGCTTAAAAACACAGATTTCCGGGCCTCACCCTAAGCCTGGTCTGTAGGTGGGGACCAGGAAAAGGTGTTTCTCAGCCCCCACCCACCAGGGGATCTGAGGATGAGCTGTTTGGCAACGCTGGCCTCAGGCCTCGGGTGCTGTCTGCAGGCCTGGGTGGCAGAAGCCGCCGGGCGTGGGGTTTGAGGGAGCAGGGAGCGGCGTTTGGGGGCCCACAGGGAGGTACATACTCAGAGGACTGGTGTTGCTGTCGGGGGTCAAGCTTCGCCTGGCGGGCAACTCCCCTGCGCTGTCAGGAGCAGAATGGGGACAGTGTATTTTTAGAAGGAGCAGCTCTGCCACTAAGCAGGGGCCCGGCAGAGCTAGAGAGGCTGTCTTGGTAGCAGAGCACAGACGTGGTGCCCACCGGCTGCCGCTACTTCTGTTAAGGGTGAAAAATTTTCAAGTGAGCCAACTAGCTAAGTCAGCTACAGGGAAGAAATATCTTTAGCTACCAGAAGTTGTCCTACTTGCTTGGGTGTGGTTTAGGAGGTGTATGGTATTGTATAAGATATGAAGATGGCCAATGTCTGCTTCTGTAATCCACTTACTTGTTAACCAGGGCGTGGTACTAGGTGATGTGTTGTGCTAATGGCCGACTTCTGCTTCTGTAATCTGCTTGCTTGTTCTAGGCTTTATAACTGCCTCACTCTCAAACCCCGGGGCTGATCTCCTCTAACCCTGCGTGGTAGAGTCAGTCTCCGGCCGGCTAATAAAGGCCCATAATTCATCTCAGTTGGCTCCGTGGGTCTCAGAATCATTCGCGCCACAACACTTCCAGGCTGGCCTTGGAGGGCAGGGCAGGCTGAGCGCCCTGCATGCTCGTCTGCCTCCATCACACAGGACAGGTGGGGCGCTGGCACTGTGCAGGCGCACCCTCAGGGCCTCCGGACCCTGGGGTGGGCCTCGGGCTGGGTCTCAGAACCCATGTGGGCTGTCAGCACCAGGATGCCTGAGGGGCCGCTCAGGGACGAGGCCAAAACGCCAGGGCCGCGCCTTCCGATTCTTCACCCTCGACTAATGTCGGCGTCCCTCGCTGCCTTGCCAACCACGGCCCTGCCTTACAGTTTCGGGTGCCCAGTGCCTGGCGCCAAGCCTGGCCCACAGTGAGCGTGAGACAAATACTCACTACATCGAGTCGAATTCTTTTCCGATGGCCCCTGAGCCCCTCCATCTGTCTCATCAGGGGTTCCAGCAGCAAGGCATAGGGCTGAAAGACGGACGAGGTCCCACCAGCACCCCGCACACAGGAAGTGCTCGGTGTGCACTCGACTTGAAATGAGCGTCTGCAAAACCCTCTGCCCGTGAGTCTGGGGTTGGTCTGGGCTCCATGAGTCGCGTGAACTTAACTGCCATTGTTGCCGGGGAACAAACTGCCACGCCCGCCTCTGGCCCCATCTGCAACCTGTGCTCTCAGTGTGAACAGGTGAAATGCCTTCGGCTTGTTCCTGCCCCCAAGTGACCTGGGGAGGTCAGGGAGGCATGGCCGTGTTCCCAGCTGTGTGGTCTTGGACAAACCGCGGTCTCTCTGAACCGCAGAGACATTGGTCCAGCAGGTACCAGGGCCGTGCGTGGAGCCTTCACTGTAGACGGCGTTCTATTTACTAATAAGGACACAGATTACACGCCGTCGCATTTCCGTCCATGCGTTCACACAGACGCGTGTTTCGTCACCGCGGTGGTGTGTGCGGGGGAGGCGCACCCTCCAGGCTCAAACACACAAACAGATCGCTGCCCAGGCCCCGTACGAAGGTCCATCCTTGTCCATGGGGACCCTGTATTCCAAGTCACTGCCTTCGTTTTCAGGGGACGTAGGTCACTGGCAGCTGTCACTCTCAGGGGGCGGGAGTGGAGGGGAGAGTTCGTGGAGCAGGATCGAGTCACCCACTATCTATTGTAGCGTGCAATTGATTCTGGATTCAGAATCTTCTGTAGGTGAATGGGGACCAGGTCAGGGGGCTCATTTTATTGATACATTTTTAAAAATAGATTTGGTACACGTTTATTGATCTTTATCCACACAATGTATCAAGGGCTTACTGTGTCGGATTTTCAAAGCAGACAAAAGGGAAATTGAGCTGTGGCCATGTTTGGGGCCAAGATCTCGCGAGCCCTGTAGGAGAGGGAGCTGCTCCCACCCGCTCATCTGCGGTGGTCACATCTGGTCCCACGCCCAGGGCCCAGGGGCAGCGTTAAGAAACTCTGTCCGGGATGAAAGCAGCCGGAACAGTGGATTCTGGGCGGGGAGAGGAGAATAATCGCAGATCCCACAGCGGTTCCACCTCGGTCATTCACCTCCCCATCCAGGCCGGGCACTCGGTGAGGGAAGGCCGTGAGCAGGGCTCTCTCAGAAACTCTGTGCCTGCACAGTGGGGAGGGGCCCCGACACCGGGGTCCCTGGCCCAGGCCAGGGCGCCCTCCCCCCGTTTCCAGAGGGGCCGCCTTCATCTTTCCTGAAGTTGGGAGAGGTTCCTCGGAGGTCCGCAGGACCTGTGCCAGCTCCTTCCCCTGGAGGAGGAGGAAGGCGGGACAGCCGAGGGCGATGACCCAGGTGTCCTGTGGTGTGGCCGCACTCCGCAGCAGGTCACGGGGTCACGGTCGTGAGCAGCTGGCCTTCCTAGTGCGAGTCACATCGCTGCAGAGCTGCAGGGCTCCTGGGCCTCGTGCTTGGCCGGAGGTCCTGGGGGGCCCTCGAGGGCTCCCAGGCTTGAGGAGCCGTCGGCCCTCTGCCTCTCTCTCTCACGCTCACGTTGGCATCTTTGCAAGCCTCTGAACAAATAACCAGAACCTCTGGGTTAGCCTGGTCCTCAGACGGACCTGGATCCCGAAGCCACAAGCTCTTCCTAGTCCTGATACTAGAGGGTGACTCTGGGCCTCCTCGTGGGTTGGCTCATTGCCCCGACTCCCATTCACCCCCTCTCCTCACGCCTCTCCCTGGCGTGAGCCCACAGGGCCGGAGCCATGGTTCTCGGCTCTCAGGCTCCCACAGTCCGGACCTGGGGAGCTTTGCCCCGCCTGCTTGCCTCGCAGTGCGAGGGATTCCCAGTTCACGGAGATTAAGCACGTGGCCGAGGCCAAGCCCGTGGCAGTCTGCTGAGTCGTTCAGCTGCCCTATAAACGCTGTTCAGACGAGGCCAGGCCTCCAACAGAAAGGGGAATGGAGCTTGCAACGAGCCAGAGACGAGGTTAGCCGCAAAGTAAACTGACTCATAACAGCACGCTGGCCTCCTTCTAGCCATGAACACGCCCTCCACTCAGGTATTAGCACCGCGCGGCTGGTACTTTACAGAGGCTG
>NW_011889294.1:505723-507459 GCF_000151845.1 Pteropus vampyrus | reverse complement strand
TGGCCGGAGGTCCTGGGGGGCCCTCGAGGGCTCCCAGGCTTGAGGAGCCGTCAGCCCTCTGCCTCTCTCTCTCACGCTCACGTTGGCATCTTTGCAAGCCTCTGAACAAATAACCAGAACCTCTGGGTTAGCCTGGTCCTCAGACGGACCTGGATCCCGAAGCCACAAGCTCTTCCTAGTCCTGATACTAGAGGGTGACTCTGGGCCTCCTCGTGGGTTGGCTCATTGCCCCGACTCCCATTCACCCCCTCTCCTCACGCCTCTCCCTGGCGTGAGCCCACAGGGCCGGAGCCATGGTTCTCGGCTCTCAGGCTCCCACAGTCCGGACCTGGGGAGCTTTGCCCCGCCTGCTTGCCTCGCAGTGCGAGGGATTCCCAGTTCACGGAGATTAAGCACGTGGCCGAGGCCAAGCCCGTGGCAGTCTGCTGAGTCGTTCAGCTGCCCTATAAACGCTGTTCAGACGAGGCCAGGCCTCCAACAGAAAGGGGAATGGAGCTTGCAACGAGCCAGAGACGAGGTTAGCCGCAAAGTAAACTGACTCATAACAGCACGCTGGCCTCCTTCTAGCCATGAACACGCCCTCCACTCAGGTATTAGCACCGCGCGGCTGGTACTTTACAGAGGCTGTGTGGCGATTCGGCAGGCGGGAGGGGGAGGACTTGCAGGCCAGTGGAATGTGCAGGTGTTTAAGCCGATGCAGGCAAGTTTTCCCGGTTGGAAGGATGGAGAAATGAGTGAGTGTTGAACTAGGAGCTTGTGTGTGCTAAGCCTTCAGTGCAGTGTCTCGGGGAGTGTTCACAGTAGCCCTAGGAGATGGCTTTGCGGAGGACCCAGGAACTCCTGGTGACCAGCTGTGGTTCGGGGTGTCCAGGGAGCTGTTAAATCGCTCCCAACAGCAAATCCGGCCTCCGACAGTCCTCAGAGGCTCCCACCACAGGCATAAGATGCTGGCTCTGTGCTTGTAGCGTCTAGAATAACATCCCGCCTTCGGGCACCCCATAAATTACTGTGGCATGTGCCCACCCTGCGCCATCCACCACGGGTGAGTCCCCACTCCCGGCTCTGAGGTCAGCCTCCTGGAGGAGGCCGAGGACAAGACGCAGCTGCTCCCTTTGGACTGGGCGGCACACGGGATTCCTGTGCCTGAGAAATATGGCAGGAATTTCATTATCCAGTGAGGAGCCCGGGGTTGCCCACGCCTGCCACAGAGCCACCAAGGGGGCCACAGCTGATGGATGGCTGGGCCTGCCTCCGTGACCGAATGGCCCCTGAGGAGGCCAGATTCCTCTGGACAAGGCTCAGCCTCCGCAGAAGGGTCCGACGGGGACTTGGGAGAAGACCCAGGTGCTGAGCCAGGATGTCACCAGCTGAGTGAGAGTTGGAAGCAAGATGGGACCTGCACCCTGAACTTGGTGGTGGCAGCAACAGCCACTCATGCATTCAGTCTCCTCGGCAACCCCGACTCTCTGAGCCACGCACGAGGAGACCGGGCCAGGGAGAAAGGCAAACCCAAGGTCGCAGCGGCCACTTTTCCCATGACGTCCCTCTGGTTCTTCCGTGCTCCTGTGAAGCCTCAGCCTCCCAGCCAGGGGTGCCGCCTGAGTAACGACTGACACACCTTCGGGGTCTCCGGTGCTTGGGGAGCATGACCAGCTGTGGGCTCACCAGCGCCTACTGCTTCATGGATAGTCACAAATGTCCTGTGACCGTAAGGACATGGCTTAGGGGACTCTCAG
>NW_011889294.1:502324-504363 GCF_000151845.1 Pteropus vampyrus | reverse complement strand
CTGCTTCATGGATAGTCACAAATGTCCTGTGACCGTAAGGACATGGCTTAGGGGACTCTCAGCCACACAGCCAACCCAGGCAGATGCTCAGACATGTCTCCTCGTGTCCCGGCTTTGCCCGCACACACCCTACACCCTGGGGGTGCCCACACACCGCCCCCCCACTGCCCACGCTCGCATGACTCATGTCCCCCTCCCAGGACACCGCCCCCTGCAGCCCTCGGGGACGTTCCTCTTGCAAAGCCCTCACTGACGCTCCACCTCCACGAGGCCACGGTGGGCGGTGGTGCGTGGCTTGCTTCGAATCTAGTTCTCCAGCCGTGTGGCTTTGGGCTTCTGAGGCATTTAAGTGCTCTGTGCCTCAGTTTCCTCATTTATAAAAGTTGACGACCGTAGGATTAGATGCGCGTGCGGGTGGGAAGCAGGCAGCGAGCCCCGTGCCAGCGTGATGCTTCCTCCGCCTGGGTTTCGTGGCCCTGGTCCTGCCACCTCGGCAGCGGTCTCTGTCCCATCACAGCGGACCCCTGAGGGCAGGGACCATGTCTTATCGTCGCCCCACAGAGCAGATGCCCAGGAAGTGATGTCTCTCTTGTAAACGTACGGCGCAGGAGATTCCCACGGCGGCTGCCATGCACCCTTCTTTAAAGGGAACCCACTCAGCTTCTCAAGTCACCCATCCGACCACTCGTCGACTTGGGACGAAGCCGCCCCTGTCCCCAGCAGTGCCGTGGCCCCGAGCAGGGCCGGCAGAGAGGCTGGATTCACAGGAGAATCTTCATGGGGATCTGACAGGTTCACGGGAGATGCTGGCTGGAAGATGGGACCCTCCCCCCACACACACAGCTGTGGCAAAGACGGAGGGGCAGTGACAAAGGGACCGATGTGGCCAAGTCACGGATGGGACACTAGAGAGACACCTGGCTGTTCCGGCTGCTTCTCCCCCTGCAGCTCCTCACATCCGACACCCTCCCCTGAGACCCGGACCCGGGGTCTGAGCCCCTCACCCGAGGGAACCAGGAGCCTCCGGGACCTGGGTCAGAGGGCACAGCTGTCCCTGTTTGCCACCCGCCTCCAAGCACGGCCCTGCCTGCTGACTGGACCCCTGCCCCGGCCACCGGGAAATGAGTCCCGCCAGGTGGGGACAGCGCAGTGTCTCCCGCGGGGGGTGCAGGGGCACTCCATCAAAGCCAGGCTCACGCCTCAGTGGGTTCTGCTGCCGGGACCCAGGCCTCAGGCCTGCTGGTGTCTGTCCCTCTGCTCTCTCTCCCCCTCCCTCCCTCCCTCCCGTGTCCTCCTCAGCCCAGTCTTCTCCCCTGAGGAGGCCACAGCCCCCTCCAGACAGTCCTTTCCATTCCCCTCAGTGGGGACCAGGAGGGGCGGCTGGGGGCTGTGGAGGGCGGGAGGTGGACCAGCCGTCCTGGCTTCTCTCCGGGACGGGAGTATTTCTGGTGGGCAGGCTCGGCCTTTCCAGAGAACTCCTGTTCCCTCTGCGGCCGCCTTTGGGTCTGGGGCTCTGAGCCCTCGTCGGCTTCTGTGGATCTGCCTTCCCTATGCGTGTACCTGTGTGTGCGTGCACACTCACGGGCGTGCGTGGAAACACACACTCACAGGCTCCCACAATCACACATGCCTAGCGCATTCACACGCATGATCACGGTCCCAGGCACGTGCTGGCACACTCACATGTGCACACCCACACGTACTCACACACACGCACAGGCACGCTCACATGCACACACACACGCACACACACACACCCCCCCCTTTGCTCCTCAGCATCCCCATGGAGGTAAGGGCGCACATCGGAACCAAGCCAGCCGACCTAAATAATGCGAAATATGTAGAGTAAAACACACAGTTCAGTGCACACTGCAAGAAACCAAAAACTACAAATGCCTGACCGCTGTGGTCTGAAGCACAGGGGCCCCCGTGAGTGTCTCTCCTCCAGAGCCCCGGCCCCTGACCAGCCATGCTGGGGGCTGGCATGCCAGCGGGCAGAGGGACCGCACTGGGCATTTGGAACAAGCGCCCCGGGCCAG
>NW_011889294.1:499173-500969 GCF_000151845.1 Pteropus vampyrus | reverse complement strand
AAGCACGTCCTCCACCCCAGCACCATACGCAGCCGTCCCGCAGAGGATGAAGGGAGCCACCCTCTCCGTCTCCTCCTCTCGCTGGGGGTCTCTCTTCTCCCCCACTGAGTCTGGGGGGGCCTGGGGGGACCGGCAAGGTGTAACGTTACACACACGTCTGCTCGTCCACAGGAAAAGCGCTGCTCTCGCTCGGTCCCTTGACGAAGTGTCTGCCGTCGGCCCCACACGCCACCCCAGACGTCACCACGCTCTGCGACCCGTCTCCCCGCCCACGTGGCAGCATCGGTTTCGGGATCCTGGGGCCCCTCGCGGAGAAGTGACTTGGACAGCTCTTCGCAGGCGTGTAGGCCACTGCTCCCAGGGGCGGGCCCTGCTCTGAGAATCGCCCCCCCCATACACCCCCCACTCCAATGCTTTTCCCACAAACCAGAACAGGTTCGAAGCCACCGAAACTAGGCTTAAAAAACAACAAAATCCACGCTGCCAAACCGCATCGGAAACCTGAGTGGGTCTCTCCCCGTCCTCTGGGGCCACACTGTCATTCCGCTTTGCGTTGTTCATTACGTGACGTGTGCCATTCAGCCCAGCCAGGCTGCCAGAGCGGAACACCAGACACGGCCCCGAGGCCTCCGCGAGCACGGGCTCCTTCAACCCTCACCACAGCTCGGCAGAGTACATGCTGTTCTTAACTGCGCCCCGTTTTCAGAGGGGGAAACTGAGGCACAGGGAGGTTAAGGAGCACGCCCGAGGCGCGCAGCCAGCAAGCAGCCAAGTCAGGGCTCACACCCAGCCAGCGAGCTCGGGGGTCCGTGGTCTACATCCCATCACGCTGGCCTGCATGTTCCATATGTGGCCTGGAACGTTCTAGAAGGCGGCGTGGTCATAAAAACATCTCACGGGGGTCCTGCAGGCGGTCAGCGATGCCTGTGGTCTCCGTCGACACGGTGGCGATGACCCGGCAGCGTCGTTTACCTCCACGACTGCGGGCTGGGGAGCGGGAGGAAGCGGGTCCTGCCCCATGCTGGCCCAGGTGCCCGCGACAGTGTCCGGGAGGAGCTGGGTGCCAGCCCGATGCTGCTCCAGGGCGGGCGGCCCCCTGCCTGAGCTCTCCAGGGCCCACCCTTCCCCGCCCCTCCAGCTTCCCCCCGGGAAGCCACGTCTTGTCTTCGTTGTTCTCTGACGAATTTTGGCAGCGGGCACAGAGCGTGCTTCTCCCAGGCCCCAGGCAGGCGCGCCCCGGACTTCTCTGCCAGGGCCGGGCAGCTCAGGGCGCAGCCCTCTCTCCTCTGTGGGCGACCTGTCCTCGCTGGAGACGCTGAGCCGAGAGGGGACAAGAGCTGGCTCCCGGTCACAGCCCCAGCGGTGTGCCTGGCTAGCCCTGGGGGCTGGGGAAGGAGAGCAAAGCACCTTGAGGTGATGCAGCTTCTCTTCCCACGAATGCCACCTACCGGTGTGAGCTCGGGCCGTGCCGTGCTTGCCCCGCTCCTGTGGGAGGAGTGACAGGTCTCATGTCTGTGTCCCTGGTTCTGGCTTCCACCCCACCCTGCTCTCCGCTGCAGGGGTGCTCGTTTAGGGGGGCGGGGGCTCCTCCTATGTCCGCTGTGACAGACGTGGGACCCCAGGAAGCACGAGGACCAGCTGCCTGCCCTCCTCCGCTCCCTGCATCCCCGCAGTCGGCCGACAGGTCGCCTCTTCCTGGCGTCGGACAGTTTCTGCGTCCCCTTCCAGCATTTTGCGTTGGCTGCAGATACCGCATGGGCCCCATCAGGTGGCAGGTTGAGTGTCCACAGCAACCC
>NW_011889294.1:488553-497028 GCF_000151845.1 Pteropus vampyrus | reverse complement strand
GCCTGTCGGAAGGTCTAGGGAGGACCTGAAGTACTCTGCCCCAGGCTGCGGGGTGGCAGGGTGACAGAGGCTCAGGCCTGGAGGTGGACGTGCTCCCTGACCTGCCACCAGGGCCCCAGGCGAGCTCCCAGGGGACTGCCCCCACCCATCCCTGTGTTTCACCCAGTCCCTGGAGAGGCCCCCGAGCAGCTTCCCAGGCTCAGATGTGGGGAGCTCTTGAGGGCTGGGTCTGGCACGAGACCTTTCTGGGTCATTGTGGCTCAAAGAGCTGGCCTCTCATGAAAGCTCCAAGCTGGAGGTCTGTGCTGGCCCCAGGGGGTGGCAGGCGTGGCTGCAGGCTTCCTGGGAACAATGAGCTGGGCCTGCTTTCACCTGCCGTCCTCTGCCCTGACAGCTGCAGAGATGAACAAGGCGTGAGCTGGGCCCAGGCGGAGGGGAGGCTGGCTGCAGCCCCGTGTGGCCTGTGCACACACCGCGGCAGTCACGGCCTTTGGAATGTGGCTGAGACTCAGGCTGACTCACAGCCCGACTCCAAACCTCGACGCTGAATGTGTGTGAGGCGCCAAGCGAGGCCATTGGAAAGAATTCCAGTGCCAGCACCGGAACAATCCAGAGACCATGAGCTTGGCCCCCTCACAAGGATAACACCCGAATCACCAGGCGGTCCGTATTTTTGGATGCCTTCACTAACCTCGCTGTGGTGATCATTTTGCAATACACACCTATGTGAAATCGCTACTTTGTACGCCTTAAACTTACACGATGTTCTATGTCAATTAACGCTCAGTAAAGGCAGAAAACTAAACAACAAAAAAGAAAGAACGTAAAAGGATAATGACGCAGTCACCGCTGTCGAGGGGCTGGGAGGTCCGGGGAGGCCAGCTGGCAGACAGACGGACCCGAACTGTTGCAAGGACAGAGCCCACAGGAAGCCACGGAAATGCTAGGAGGGGAGGGAGCCTGTCGGGGGACGTGAGGAAGGATGGAGAGACGGAGAGACGAGGCTCTTCGGGGTTCTCGCCTGTGGAGCAGGTGTGTGGGGAACCCCCGCAATCCCAGTGATGAGGGAGGAAAAGCGAGCCGCTTCCGTCACCGGAGCAGAAAGCCCGAGTCTGGGAAACGGCCCTGAGCATCATCTCCCCTAAATCACCAATTAAATGGGATGGAAGTTCTTCTTCTCATGACCAAAACGATCAGTCTGTGTTTGGGGTTGAAGACTTAGAAAACACAAAGGAACCAACAGAAGAAAATATAAATCGTGTGTATTGTCACCCACGGTCACCCTACGGCCCTGCAGCCTTCTCCCCGTACGAGCATGGTTTTGCTAAATTGTAATTTGTAGGGCACGTTTATCTTCGATTGTGCTGCGGTCGCCTGTGTTCAAAGGTGGCTCGGTGACAGCGATGACTCCTTCTGGGTGCAGGAGGGCTGGCCACGATGGCCGTTACTTGTCACACCACCCCTTGGCATTATCATCCACCTGGGCCTCTTTGTATCTAGAAAGGAAGGGCCCTCTGCGGACCATGTCCTCGGCCCACGACACAGCCGCCCCCGTGATCGTCCCCATTTCACCTTTGCAGCCGGAGGTGCGCGTCTGCGACGCAGTGCGGACGGACGAGCACCACGGTCGCCACCGCACCACTGCATGCGACCGCTTGTCGGGGCGAGCGCCGGAGGGCCTCGAGGGGTCATCTGCACCCCTGCCCCGCCCCGACCACCCCCACTTCCATGTTTCAGGCGAGGAAGCCGGATCCAAAGGCGTCCTGCAGAGCCCCACGGCATCTGTGTCCGAGCCCCGACGTAACCCCTCAGTCCCCGTGCCGTCCGGTTTGGTGCCCGCGCATCGGGCACACCCTCGTGAGTTCCTAGAGAGTCGCCGTGACTCACACCACCTTCCCCCAAAGGACCAGGGCGCCCGGAGCCAGCCGGAGGCTCTGGGACCCCCCTTCACCCCGAAGGGTTAAGCGAGGGGCCGCTGATGTAAGCGCTGGTCCCTCCGGAGTTGGGACAGGAAAAGAACTCGGGGCTGTTTTCCTCCTCTGAGAGCCGCCCCCCGGTTGGGGCGCTGCGGCTCTTAAAACCGAACGTCTTTATAGCTCGAAAGGAATAACGATGACCTCAGCCCGCACACACGCGGCCCCTGCTGTGATGCATCCAGTGTCCTGTAAATAGCCAGCGTCTGTGGGGCACATGTGGGGCCAGGGCGGGGCTGCCGTCAGCCGTGGTTTTGGGGGGAAGGCCAGAGACCCGAGCCCGTGACGACAGAACAGTCATCTGTTAGCGGTTTCCCGTTCACATCAAGACCAGACGCCGGCTCCTCATGCCTCGGCGCAGACCGTCATAAGGGATTCGTCTTTATTGCTTGGACTCCGGTCTCTGGACCACATCGGTTATGGCCCTTTGTGTCACCGACGGGGGTGTGAAATGAAACAATGACTCTTTCTGCGGTAGAGCAGTTCACAGGGGGACGGGACCCACCTCACCATGAGAACAGAGCGGGGAATCTAGATCCTAGGCTACAGAGACCCAAAAAACCCCAAATCCCAATGCCTACTCCCCATCTGTGGGTCGGGTGCCAGGAAGGTTAGGCTGCGTTAAGCCTAACTTTAGGGGTGTCAGGCAATGGAGACCTAAAACCCACACTTACGAGATTTCCAGAGTTACAGAAACGATACGCCATTATTATTATTATCCATAACAGCACACGAAAAATTTAGTTGTTATTAACTAGGCTCGTGGAGGCTATAAAACATGCAGAGGGCCAGCCAGGGACGAGAATGGCCGTCTGTCCTGGCTCTTCCATGAACTTGCTTCACGACGTTGGGCCGGCCACAGAGGTCGAGACTCAGTTTCCTCTTCGGCCGGGTTAAGGGTTTACGGGACCCGAATTTCCCTCCACCGCCGCCTCTCCAGGGCTCCCCGCACCTCCACGAGGTGGAGATAAAACCACAGCGGACACAGTCACGCACGACTTGAGAAGCCGCTGTCCCACCGCAGCGAGCGACACGGGGCTGCCCCCCACCCAGGGCACGTCAGGCGGGGCGGCCCGTGCCTTCCCGCAGCCCACCGCCTCAGACGGTGGGAACTGCGTGACGAGCACCCCGGGCACAGGACGGGGCTGAGGGCGAGACAGGACCGGGTTGGGACCCCAGAAAGTATATGGAGGATGGCCTTTCATCTTCAGGGAACACTTAACTTCCCAGAAAGGGGCCTGACTTGGCTGAAAGGCACCGCCTAGCTCCTCCGAGGACGCTCACCAGCCACGACAGGTCCATCAGATCCCGGAATAAAAGGAGTTTTGCCACCAGGAGTCTGCAAACAGTCTTCTCTCTTGCTCTCTTCTGTTTTCTGCAAGTGATGGGTGGATGCCGCGGCAGGGAAGGTCAGCCCGATGAGCCATTTCCTCCTCCCAAGGCGTCTGACTCACCTCAGCCTCACCTGGCACGAGTCTGCTCAGAACCACGCAGTGAGGGGTCTTTCCCTGAGCTGGCATCTCCTGGCTGAGCCCCACAGGTCACGTGGCTCGTGCAGGAAGCCCGGGGCTAGGGCTGTGGGGCTGAGTCCTAACCCCTCTCTGGGCTCTCAGCTCGGCGGGGGCTTGTTTTCCCTCCAGGGAACAGGAAGACAAGGCCGCCCAGAGTCACAGGAACGGGGCGTCCAGCCACGGGCTCCAGTCAGGAGCAGACCCCACGCGTCCTGAGCTCCCAGGAGACATGGGCACCTTGCCCGTCACCAGCCGGGCCTCACAAGGAAAGGCGACAGCAGCTCTGGACAGGCTGGACACTTGCTCGGCTGCGAATGTCACACCTGAGAAAATGCAGAGGGTAGGTTCCGCTTTCAAAAAGTCCTCCTATCCACCAACTGCATGTCTTCCGGAGTGACCCCCGAGCCTGGCCAGAGGGAACCGCAGCTGACAGCCGTTCTGTCTGCCGTGTGCCTGCAGACACACAGTAGTAGCAGGTCTCACACACACGCGTGTGCAGCTAGCGGTGACCATGCCTTTGCAGCCCCACCGAGCTGGGCAACGGAAGCGATGAACAGAATGAGTCTTGGTGGAGACAGACCTGCCCCCCGCTGGGCTCCAGCTCCCGTGGCAGCGGAAGTGGCAGCTCCACCTGCGTCCAGGACTCTCTCAGGCTGCACATAGACAGCTGCCTCCGCCCATTCACACCTGCCATCCCGTGCATCATGGTCTGCCCGCGCCACAGCACCTGGGGCCGGCCTGGAGCCGGCCGACAGCACCCTCAGACTGCACAGGGTGCCTGCTGGAGGCACTGAGCTCACAGCCAATGCCACTGAAAACTCTAGTGGTCGCAGATGGTTCCCCGAAGGAGGCCCGAGATGCTGGAGAAGGCCAGGCTGTCCTTGCAGATTTGCTCACTCCTGCAGAAGCCTGAGCACAGAGTTCCACATCCCATGAGGGTGACCCCACCTCCTGGGCCCCAAGGGGTGACCCAGGAGCAGGCTTCTCCGAGAGCAAAGCACGTGGAGACTGGCTAAGGAGGCGAAGGGACCCGAGGGACACTTCTCAGACCCCTACCTCATCCTCGACAGGCCACTACTGAGGCAGCTGGGGAGGGGGGACCAGGCGGCAGTGTCATGGGACATGAGAACTGCGAGCTCCGGAGGGTTTCTCTTCCCAAATTCTACCCTTTCCCTATCCAAGCCGTGCCTCGTCCCCACGTAAAAGGAGCAAGACTATCAATAGCCACGTTTACTGGGTACTTAGTGTGTGCCGGGCACATTTATTATTAACTCATCTAAGCCCAAGGGAGGCACGGGGCAGGGCGGAAAGCAGAAATAGCCTGCACGTTTTTTCCGGGCTTTGTCGAAGGAATTCGAGGGAGACTGTGTCTTGAAGAAACTTGCAGGCGGAAGGATTTTCTCCTGCGGAAAGATCCACTTGGCCCCCAAGGAGGAAACCAAGGGAGAGGAAGAAGGAAGGAGAGAGGGGCCCGTGGTTTCTGGGGCAGGCGAGGGGAGGGGAACTGCGCCCACATTCTTGCTCCCCTGAGGGACAGAGGAGGTGGAGACGTGAGCATGCGTCCCCCACCTCAAGCCTGATGTGGAAGCCCAGGGCCGAGGTGGTGACCGGACCGGGCAGTGCGCATCGCACCTGCTCCCCTGTGCACTGAGCATCGGCGGCCACGCAAGGGCCCCCAAAGCATTCGCACCCTTCGAGACCCCCAGAACGTACCACCGGCTTTGGGCGAGAGGGCCCGGGAAGGAGGGAGGGGACGTTCCAGCAGCCTGGCAGGAGACGGGAGTGGAGCCAGGTATCACTGACCGCTGTTACAGAAAAGTAAAGTCAGCCCCGTTCCCGTGGCAACCGGCTTCTTGACACGAGAGTCGCGGATGCTGCATTAGTCTCCGTTTCCGACGTAATCCCCAGTAGCTCGTCAATAGCTGTTTCCCGCGTGGCTGGAGAAGCCGGAGCGAAGCGTGTCCTAGACGAGGCGAAGGCGGGTGTGCTGCTCGGTGTGCTGCGGGGACCCCTGGGTGTCAAGGTCCTTCCCTAGCAATCCAGAGGGATTCGGTTGCTTCGGTCACGCACCCTCTCGCAGCCGAGGTCTCCGGAGGCTACACGACGTGGGACACTGCGTCTGCTCGGACGCGGAACCGACACAACGACCCCACGGTCACCTGTTCAGCCAGACATTCAAGCCATTTGCAAAATAGAAAATAATGTCGCTCTTTTCACTAAATTTTTTTTTTCGTTTTGGAAAATATACTTATTCGTCATAAAATATGTGATGGTAACATTCGATGAGTTTGTGTGTTTTTAACGAATTAATAAAGCATATTTTTAAAACTTCTCGGCTTTAAGTTTATGGGTTCCCAAGGCATTTGGGAAGCCTTGGAACAAAGAGCAGGAGGAGGCACCGGGTAGGAGGCGCGGGAAGGCAGACCTGCAGCCGGCTGTTTGACCTTGAACAAGCCGCTCAACCTCTCAGGCTCGTCTACCACACGAAGACCCTGCACCGGAGGCTCCGAGGTCTCATGCTGAATAAGATCTCCGGCCGAGGCGGACATGGACACTCGGTGAGGTCAGTGGGGCCCTCCCTGGAATTCTGGCCCCCTTTAGGGCGCTGTGGGAATGTGCTGCGTGGGTTTGCTGGCTAAAAATAATGGCCCGAAGACCTAGGGGTCAGAGGGCTCCTCCCAGAGCCAGAAGGGGAATGATGTCAGCACCCCGGAGCCAGCAGCGATCCGGGGCAGCTCAGGTCTGTGGGTGACCACTCAGGAATCCGCTATCCTTCTGTGCCTCCAGAAATGTCACCTGGAACCTCTGCCCGAGCCCAGAGTGTGTGCGTGCGTGTGTAAGTGTGTGTGTGTGTGTGTGTACCCCATCAAATACCAGCAGCAATCCGCTCCAGACTTAGCCCAGAAACAAAGCGCAGAGCCTTGTCTGTCAGTCCGGCCAGGCCCGCCCCACGCGGTGGCCTCTATGAGCAGCAATGCTGGGGGCGGGGGGGTTGTCATTACCAGCAGCGATGACATTGTTCCCTACTCCTTTGTGGGGTTATCGGCAACCTGCTCTGAAATGCGGTTATAAATACCCGATGGTCAGTAAACATGAGTTATTTCTGAATCGTACCCAGGAATAGCCACTGCCCAAACAGCCAAGGTTGTTCTTCAGACCCTGGGAAAAATGGAAATGTGGATATGGTTTATTTTTCCATCGTCCTCAGCAGAATCATTGCTTGCACATGTCTTATTATAGTTCTCTGCTGCCATTTTTTTTAAATCTTGTCATCTTGTAGCCTGGGGAATGAGATAAGAGGGGAGAGGGAGAGAGAGACAAGGAAAGTGGAGTGGAAGAGTCTCGTCTTCCTCTCCGGCTCCTTCGGTGACGTTCAGGAAAACAGCACGGTCTAGGCTTCTACATGTTCTTGACCCTGGTAGGCATGAAGGAGGAGGACCCAAGATGGTGGGTGAGCCTAGCGGAAGAGTATGAACTTCCAAACCCCAAAAGGATCAGGAAAGAGAGAGGGAGAGAGAGGGAGAAAGAGAGCGAGAGAGAGAGAGAGAGAGAGAGAGAGAACTAGAAAAGAGAAGGCCACAATAAAGACCATAGCGTCACGAGGCTGTCGATCCCTCTGACCCTCCCTCTTGGCCTCTGCGATCGGCGAGCCCTCCCAGATCTTGTCTTTGGAATGACGGCTCACTCAGCTCTGTCCCCTCCCAGCCGCTTCTGGTCACAGGCGCTGTCAGGATCCCGTGTGGCAGATGGTGCTGCTCACTTCTCCACCGAAGCTCACAACTCATGTGTTGACGAAGCGCTCGCAAGCATAAGTCCAACAGCCACGGCGTCGGGAGCCCCCCAGGAACCCCCCAGGAGCCTCCAGGGTCCTCGGAGCTGCAGGGGGCTGGCCAGGCCAGCGGGCGATAAGGCTCCATGCCGTCGCTGGCCCGCCTGGGTGCGGCCCGCGGACTGGGGACAGTGAGTCACATCTAGGCCTCCTCTTTCTCCTGGGTGGCTGTGCACACAAGCAAGGAAGGCGACAAGGCTGGTGGCTTCTTTCTAAAGAGGAGAAGGCCAAGGCCCACAGACAGTCAGTCAGCGACAGGGCCGAGGGCCAAGCTCAGCCCTCCTGTGCGCCCGTCTCTGCCACCGCCTGGCTTAGGAGGCAGCAAGGCTTTGCCGTGATCTGTCCCTCCCCTCATTGTCTGAATGACAGTGAACCTTGGTGTCCACGCCACTCGTCATCCTGGACAGCTTCCCAACAGCAGAGCCCGAGTGACATCTCCTAAATTCACCACACACCCTGTGCCTGAGCCCCTGGCCACTGCAGAGTGAGGGTCTGACAGCAAAGGGGCCATCCATTAGCGAAATAATGATTTCCCCAGGTTCCCGCTAACGTGCCCAGGAGTTCTCAGAATGGAGCATCCACTCGGGCCTCTGAGTCCTCAGGCTTCGTTCACGATCTCAGCAGCATCCCGTTAACTGCTGCTCGCCAGCTCACCAGCACAGAGGCCACGGGGCAACCAGAGTCTTCGTCCCGGTCCCACTGGCCCCGCGAAAGAGAACAAGCATCTCAGCAGATCTCCTGTCTGCCCGGTCTTCCCGCTGCTGAACTAACTCTTCGCCCTCCTTCTGCACCTACCATGGGTGGCTGTTACCGCCACCACCCAGACACCCGGCACCGCGGAGGTCGGCTCTGGCTCGCCCTTGCTCCCTCCAGCATCTAGCAAAGTGCTGATGTCACCGAAGAGGCCCAGAGACGTGCATGACCCACCCCCAGCTGCTCTACCCACGGCACCCGGCACTTTTTTCAGTCATTCGTGTCCCAAGGGAATTCAAGTGTTTCGTTTAAGGACACCTGAAGCTTGAGGAGACCGGCTGCATGGGCTGTGGGGTGACTTTCTGGCCCTTCCGTGTCTGCGAACAATTCAGGTTTTGGAGAGTCGAGGTTTGAGTCTTTGGTCTTGGGACTGGGCAGAGACCCCGAGCCGCCAACCACCCCTCCCCGC
>NW_011889294.1:477707-488503 GCF_000151845.1 Pteropus vampyrus | reverse complement strand
TGATCTGTCCCTCCCCTCATTGTCTGAATGACAGTGAACCTTGGTGTCCACGCCACTCGTCATCCTGGACAGCTTCCCAACAGCAGAGCCCGAGTGACATCTCCTAAATTCACCACACACCCTGTGCCTGAGCCCCTGGCCACTGCAGAGTGAGGGTCTGACAGCAAAGGGGCCATCCATTAGCGAAATAATGATTTCCCCAGGTTCCCGCTAACGTGCCCAGGAGTTCTCAGAATGGAGCATCCACTCGGGCCTCTGAGTCCTCAGGCTTCGTTCACGGTCTCAGCAGCATCCCGTTAACTGCTGCTCGCCAGCTCACCAGCACAGAGGCCACGGGGCAACCAGAGTCTTCGTCCCGGTCCCACTGGCCCCGCGAAAGAGAACAAGCATCTCAGCAGATCTCCTGTCTGCCCGGTCTTCCCGCTGCTGAACTAACTCTTCGCCCTCCTTCTGCACCTACCATGGGTGGCTGTTACCGCCACCACCCAGACACCCGGCACCGCGGAGGTCGGCTCTGGCTCGCCCTTGCTCCCTCCAGCATCTAGCAAAGTGCCGATGTCACCGAAGAGGCCCAGAGACGTGCATGACCCACCCCCAGCTGCTCTACCCACGGCACCCGGCACTTTTTTCAGTCATTCGTGTCCCAAGGGAATTCAAGTGTTTCGTTTAAGGACACCTGAAGCTTGAGGAGACCGGCTGCATGGGCTGTGGGGTGACTTTCTGGCCCTTCCGTGTCTGCGAACAATTCAGGTTTTGGAGAGTCGAGGTTTGAGTCTTTGGTCTTGGGACTGGGCAGAGACCCCGAGCCGCCAACCACCCCTCCCCGCTCCCAGACCCCGGGGGAGGGGTGGTGAGATCATGTCTGCAGAGGCCCCAGCCCTCTGGAGGGAGAGATCCCTCTGTAATTTCTTGGAAAGACATCCCCCTCCAGTTCTGCGAACACCATCTCGTTTTCCTCTCTGGACACACAGCTGCCTGCCCCTCCTGCGAGCTCCCACCGGCGCGGCCTCTGGTCTTGCTTTGGGTTTCTGCCCTCGGGGCCAGGTTCATGTCTGAGCACCGCAGAGACGGAGCTTTAAATTACACAGTCTCCACCAGTTCGTTAAGCCTTCAGATGGCTGTGATAAACGGGTTTGGGGCACATTTCGTTCGTTTCTTTCATTTCTATGCCTTCCCTCTCTCTGGGTGTGGGAATCTGGGGAGGGAGGGAGAAGGCTGTCACGTAGGCTTTGGGGGCCCTCTGCCAGCCCTCCTCGGCTGTGTGTGGTGAGACCCCTTCTGTGGGTTCCTTCTCAGTGCACCAAGGTGGGTGTGGGCGGGTGGCCCTGTCGCCCGGGACGCCACAGAACTGGGCTCTCAGCCCGTGCACCTTAAACTCACACAGTTAACGGGTACGCCTCGTCTTACCGTGTGTGTTTTCACAGATGGAAGGCGAGACCCTCGGCCAGCAAAGGGGCTGCAGTTCGCTTAACTGTGTGCCTGTCCGCCCGCTCTACCTCAGCAAAGCTGGGAAACAGGGTGACTCCCCGAGTCTCACTGTGGCTGGAACCCCAGCTCTACCAGCAACAGGAGTATGACCGTGTGCAGGGCCCTGAACTTCAAACTAGGGATGGTGGTAACATGCATCCCAGGCAGACGATCTGAGGATTTAGTGAAACAACACGTGTGAAAAGCACTTAGAGCTGCACCTGGCGTCTCAAAAGACCAAAAGTTAAGCCATTATGATGATCTGTTTCCCCCGCATTTGGCTCTGAGACTGTCTTTGGAAAGCTGAATAACAGCGAGCCTTCTGAGAATTTTGCCCCACGTTCCCGATGAGGGAACTGGACTTTGGAGGTGAAGCTACGTGCAGAATCTCGAGGCTGCACAAGGGGCCAAGCTCAGGTAGGAGGCTGCCCCACTTACGGAGCACGGCAGGCAGGAGGGACATGCTGGCCTGAGGCTCACAGAGCGGCTGGTGTTCGGGACGGGGACAAGAACATGTCCTGGAGGGCCGAGTTTCTGGAGGACGCAGGGGGCAGGATCAGAGGAGGCCACGTGGAGGGCAGGACCCTGGCTGGCTCCACGCCTGCCCCACAGGCCTGCGCTTCTCCAGAGCTGCGGGCAGCATCTGAATGTCCCTATGGGAGGGAGAAGGACCTCTGACCCCGAGGCGCCGAGCTCTCCACGCGGGCAGGGTAATCGGTAATCGGTAATCGGTCCCAGCCGGGTGGGACACCAGCTTCTGTGGCTTTGTGGCCTGGCTGAGCCTGTCCTGCCGGCTGCCTGTGACTCTAAGAAAGGGCCTGGAGCAGAGGAGCGCAGAGGCAGGGGAGTGACAGGCAGTGAGCCACGCCCCCACCCCGACCGTGGCCTGCAGGGTCTGCACGCCCCCCACCCCAAAGCCCCGCAGGGGCGCGCAGCAGGGCCGAGCCCTGACCTCCGCGGCTCCTTCCTGTCCCCCTGCGCGCCCGGGAGAGGCTGGGGGGCTGGAGGGGCTGCAGGGCCGAAGAAGGGGGACAGGAGACGGGGAGTCGACGAAAACGGGGTCTGACCCTTATCCCGGCACCTCCTCTGAGTCCCCGAGTGCGAAGGAGGCCACCCTGCGCCCCATTCCCACGACCGCCCCCCACCCAGCAGAGCCCTTTCCCCGCGGCGGAGGGACCCCACCGAAGCAGAACCCTGGGCCCCAACGTCACGGCTCGGAGCTCTTTTAAGTGGTTTGGAAGGGAATCTGCTCTGGGTTTTGAGGCTGAGACGCATTTTTTTTAACTTTTCCTCTTTTGTAAGCTGTTATGATGGGTTTTGAGGCCTGGCTTATGGAGGGGGGCGATGCACGGGCTGGGGGGGGGGGCGGGGGCGGAGACGGGGACAGCAGGCTGAAGGGGGCTGGGGACCCCTGCCCAGCGTGGGCGGAGGGCAGGCAGGCCTCCAGGGGTGCCTGCCAGCTGGTGCCCCTGGCCGGATGGGGCCCCAACCTGAAGGGCAGGAGGAACGGGCAGCAGCAGCTTGGCCCCCTGGGAAGTAGTTTGGGGTCTAAGAGGTCGATCCAGCAAATGGGAAGAAGGGAGAAAACGGACCTGCAGAAGCCCGCGGAGGGGCCGTCCGTGCAGGGGGCCTCCCGCGTTGCGTCGTCGGTGGGCTCCGAGCGCATGTGTTATCCACGCTCCCCGAACTGCTCCTCGGGAGCCCACGAAAATCCAAGGGCTAGGATTTAGGTTCCCGCCTCCCAGGCCCCCCAGGACCAAAGCAGCACCATATGTGCCCGGTGGTGGCCCAGCTCCCAGCCCTCAGAACTGCGGGCTGAGTGCCAGGGAGAGTGGGGTGCTGGGGTGCCCCATTGCCACACGCATTCCACGGTGACCAAAACCCAGGGGGAGGCTGACGAGGCTGCTCCAGATCAAACATGCTCCGAAAAAATTGTTTTTCATCCCCCGCTCCCAGAATTCCAAGGTACTAAGATACCATTTAAAAGAAAACCAACAAAGAAAGGCTAGAAAAGAATGATCGCACCCACTCGAGAACATTCTCCGTGCTTTCCACGACATTTCTATGCCATTATTTCACCTGGGCAGGGGGTTAAAAGAAAGCCGATTCCTGGGCCCTCGCCCAGACCCACGACATCAGTGTCAGGCCTGGAACCCTGTATTTCAGTCAGCACCCCAGCGGGCTCTCCCGCATCCCGGTTTGGGGGCGCTGGAGACACCCACATGTCTAAGTACAAGAGAATTTGCAGCGCCACAAAGGCCCTTCAGATAAAAAGCAGCCAGTCGCAGAGCTGAGACAGCTCTTGGAAAATTTGCTGTCGGATGGGAGAGCAATGTGCCCGGGGCTCGGCTCCCCTGGCTTGCCCGCACCCCCAGAACGCAGCCGCGGGAAGGTGGGAGGTTCTAGTTTTCAAGTGCGGGGTGCCTGGAGGCCTGTGATCAGTTAGCCCCTTCCTCCAGCTGGGCCCCAGGCACCCCTTTCTCCGCCAGCGCCTCAGAGAGCAGTGGGAGAACACAAAGGTCACACGGGCCCCAGGAACATGTGACAGGCTGGTGGCCCGTGCAAAGGCCTTTCTCACAGAGCAGATGAGAACCAGAGAGGGGGAGCGACTTGCCCAAGGTCACCCCGCCCAGGCAGTGCCGAGCGGAAACTGGGACCCGGCGGTCTGGGCCCGGTGGGCCCTGCGCACCTCCTCCAGAACTAGCAGGTGGGAGCAGAGGGGCCTGGGAGAGCTTGAGAATCCACCCCAGTGTTTCAGACAAGAAATATGAGGCCCAGCAAGGTGACTGTTCTTCCTAGGGCCACAGAGCTCCGTGGTGACAGGTCAGGTGGCAGCCCAGCCTGGCTTCCCAGATCAACATTTTCCTGGAACTGTGATGCTTTTAGTGTCCTGGGAGTTTCAGTGGGGGGAGGAGGGGCGTTCCTTAGGGTGCCAGGGAGAGACAGGCCCCTAGATCAATGCCCTGCTTCGGCCCAGGCCTCAGAGAGAGAGAGAAAACCCTGCCAGACCTGGCAGCCACACTCACTGGGCTCAGAGACTCAGGTGGGCAGAACCAAGCCTGGGCGTCAGTGCCCCCATGTGGCCAAACGCTGAAGCGCCAGGCTGGGGACCAAAGCTGGAGGGGCCACTTCACCTAACCTTTCACCCCACGGGTCAGTGGCCTGCAGAGCTGAGGAAGTCTGCGTGCTTTGAGACTCAGGCCATGACTATGTGCTACCACTGGCTGATCATTATTTTGGGGTAAATCCTTAGCTCATTCATGAAAGCTGAGGAGATGCAGAGGACCCCAAACTTAAAGCTTAGTGGTGACATTAAAAAGCCAACCTCAAGAATCCCCCCCTTTGGTTCTGTCTTCAGCAGGTACAGCAG
The DNA here is from genome assembly GCF_000151845.1 of Pteropus vampyrus. Classification (NCBI taxonomy): domain Eukaryota; kingdom Metazoa; phylum Chordata; class Mammalia; order Chiroptera; family Pteropodidae; genus Pteropus; species Pteropus vampyrus. The sequence continues at coordinate 483,666 of NW_011889294.1, read as the reverse complement.
CCCGGGCCCCTCCACCCAGGGCAGCCCCTCAGCCCCCACCCCAGCACTAAATCCCCACTAAGACCCATGGAGCCAGCTTACCTCCAGACACAGCCTGGACAGCGCTCGGGCCCACGGTGTCTGCGGGGCCTCAACTCTGTAGTCTGGGGAGACTCAGGGAAAACAGCAAAACTCGAGGCTCAAGGAGAACTCCTGCCTTTTCATAAAATGCTTTCAGATGAGGGAGCATTGAAACGATGATTGACACACATCGGGCTCTGCTTCCCCAGACCCTCGGGAAGCAGGCGGTTCCTGGTCCCCATCACCCACCGCTGGTCACGCCCAGAAGCCTTCCCACCCCTCCCCTCCTCAAGCTGCCGCCGGTCTCTGCTGTACAACATCCAGCCTCTTTTTCTCTTTGCTCCCCAGCTGGAAATGGAGGCAGCATGAAAGGAGTTATTGAGGGTGGGGTGTGTGTGTGTGTGCGTGCGTGCGTGCACGCATGTGTGTCTCTGTGTTTTAGCGAGGATCGGAAAAGTCGAGGAGCCTTTTTGCCGAGTTAGACTGTGAAGGTTGTACTCTCCTCTATTCCGTAATGGAGAGAAGTTAGAGGTGACTAGAAATGAGTAAACCGAGGAGCCCTTATCGACCGATTAGTTGGAGATTTTTAAAAAAGAGAGAGCTGCGGTGGTAGGAGCTACTAGGTACTACTTACTATCTATTCTTCTATCATAAGAGAAAACTTACGTTGTTTGGGATGGCGGTATGCCCAAACTAAATAACAAACAAAACCAAAAAGAAAAAACAAAGCATTATATTTCCCAATCTTCTTTGCATATATGGGAGGCCGATGAGATAGAAACAAGCTATTGGGCGGGACCTCCAAAAAACAAGGCTTATTTAACTAGCAGACACTCTTTTGTCCCTGTGCCTTCCTTTTTCTTCCTGCCTGGAACATGGTGATGACTGGAGCTGTAGCAGCCACTTTGGGAACGTGAGGAAAGGCCAGAAAGTTGTAAAAACTTTGGCCCTGGCTTACTTGAGCTTCTACACCAGGAGCTGGCAAACCATGACCCGTGAGCCAAACCTGGCCCACCACCTGCTCTTGTAAATAAAGTTTTATTGAAACATAGTCATGCTCATTCGTCTGTGGCCAATTTTGTCCTGTAATAACAGTAATTGGGACAGAAACCATATGTCCCCCTCAAAAAACAAAAATATTTACTATCTGGTCCTTGACAGAAAAAGTTTATCGACCTATACGCTAAACCACAGGCAGTGACTGCCTGTCCCAAGACTTATGTAAAAATAAGGGATCCCATGTTTAAGACATGAGGTCAGGTTTCTGTTACTCACAGTCTAATTGATATAATAATACTTACACTCCAGGCACTTAGAGTTTACACAACTATGGGAGCAGGCCCTGATGTAACAGGGCTGGTGTCCTTCCAAGAAGAGGAAGAGGCACCAGGGATGCACACACAGAGGGATGACCACTTGAGGACAAAGGGAGAAGGCGGCCAACGGCCAGCCAAGGAGAGAGGCCTCAGGACAAACCAACCCCGCTGACACCTTAATCTCAGACTCCCAGCCTCCAGGACTGTGAGTAAACAAATGTCTGCTATTGAAGCTGTCCAGTCTGTGCTGTCTTGTCACGGCTGCCGGAGCTGACTAAGACAGCATGTGAATACACCACAAGGCGCTTCGTGGTGAGTGTCCCAGAGAGGCAAGTGTAACATAGCGAACAGCTTAGCTCTGAGACCTGTTCCCATACGGGTAGACGGTGAGCCACGGCTGGCACGTTCCCTAAGTCCGGGTGGCCTCGGCCCGCCCTGAGGTTTTCTTCGACTGGAGTTCCACTTGAGAGGCCGGCATAGACGCGGGAGCAGGGGGTTCACGCGCTCTCACTTCTTCTCTGGCAGGTCTAAATCCAACAGCCCTCTTCGACGGGAAGAGGAAAACGCACCGGCCAGGCATCGCTGGGGCTTTTTGTCCGCTTACGCTGCCACGTCTGCCTTGTCCGTGTGTTGGGCTTCATGCGTCTGCCTTCCTTCCAGAGCTTGATTTCCTGAGATGACGGTATTTTGGAAAATAGCGTTTCCTGAGCCTCGGTTGGGCTCAGACGGGGGATATTTCTGCTGCCTCGTCCCCCTTCTCCTTGTGCTGGCGTTCGGCCTCGTCAGGGGAAACGCAGACCCTGCCGTGCCCGGTAGCCCGTGGGGCTGGGACTTAGTGCTGGGCCAGGGAGGCGGCATCTGTGTTTTGCCCCAAAGGGAAGACGAGGGCAAGAACATGAAATTTGGCTCCAGGAAGGATACAAAGGCTTCTTGGTCCTCGCGGTAGAAAGAGCTTCCTCCTTTCTTTCGTCTTACGTGCCCAGACCTTCTGCAGGGTGGATGTAAGGCCAGCAGAACCGGGAGAAGTTCTAAAAAGAGGCCGCGCTTGGCACCCGTCGACACACACCTTCTGTCGGACGTGGGGACAGTGGCAGATCACACTAGCCGTCCCCCCGCTCTGTGTCATCTTCCCTATACCACCTTCTAGGTGGGCCCTGTTGTCCCCAACGGGCTGTAAGTGGCAGGGACGCGTGTCACTGGAGACTGAGGCAGGTGGGAGGGGCACGTCTCCTCCATGTGGTTTCTCTCCTTTGTCAGTGGGCCAGAAGCTTCAGAGGAGAATGCCGAGGTCCCCGACGGTGGCAAGGAGCAGGGTCCCCTTGGACCCATGTTCCCTGTGCCTTGAAGGGAAAATCAAGTCTCAGATGGAGCCCCTGGGGTTTGGGGCTGTTCGTCACAGCAGCTGGCCTCTCCCGACTAATACAGAGACTCGAGAATGGAGCGTCAGAGAGGGTCTGGACTGAGCTCTCAGCCTTTCAGGGACGAGAGTCCCGGTCCTTCCACCGTGGGCATCCCCACTCACAGGGTGACAGCGGTGGGCACCAGGGCTTTCACAGGACAGAGTCAGGACCGGAGCTCGGCTGCATACGCCCACCTTGGCGCGGGCCGTGGATGTCCCGCCTGGGGTGCTACTCAGGCCCCAGCGATGCTCCCGGCCACCCATCGTGCTTTCTTGCCGGGGTCAGACTTCTGTGAGTGAACGCCACGCGATTCCCCCGAAGTTGGCGGCCAGTCTCACTCATTGTCCCGGGAGGACCTTGGGACGCCTGTTGTGAGTGGGACGTGAGCCTTTGATGGAAACGAATGGTTTCTCTTCTCTCTTGAGTTGAGCCCCGTCCAGGTGAAAGGCTGAGAAGCAGAGATGCCAGGACAGTGTCCGGGGGCGGCCCACCACCCGGCCACAGGAGGCAGCCTGGGAGGGAGATGGGCCGGCCTCTGCCCTCCCCGTACCCCAGCCTTGCAGTGGGCTCCGGTGGAAGTTTCAGTCCACTGTGGCCTGGGCTGGGAGGTGTTAACGGTGGAGAACTGTCCCATTCTTGGGAGCAAAGACGACCAGACGGCAGGGTCTCCATGTCCAAGCCCAGGAAGAGAGTGTCCAGGGGTCAGTGGTGGTCCCCAGGGAACAGTGACCTTTAGACCATCACGGGCAGCACAGGCAGCACAAGATGACCACAGGAAGGCCAGAGTGCACGGATCTGAGGTCCCCCTCCTGGCCCCACCTCAGCACCCACAGAAACACAGAAATTGTGGGGCTGCTCTAGGGGGCTGACTCCCCAAAGTAAAGCTTGCAAGGACTCTCTTAGCATCATTATTTGGGTCACATGGAAGTAGCGTAAATGTTTCAGCTTGGCAGCAGTCAGTGGCAGGTCCTTATGCTCTGCTGAGGTAGAGATTTACCTGCTGTCCTTGGATCTCTTCCGTTCATCAATCATTTCTCTCAGCGCTCGGAGCTCACTCTGGAAATAATGATTCACACCTGCTCTGAGGCCGGCAGCAGTCGTGTGTCTGCACGAAGTGCATACAATTACGGCGTCCACGTCCCGAGATTCGAATGCTGGCGGCCGCCGGGAGTCTGCACGGCTGGCAGAGTGAAAAGCACAGCTGTGTTCCTTGTAGCTAAGTCCGCAAAGCACGTGGCCAGCCTTAGAGGCCGGGGGCCCAGCGAGAAGCCTGGATCCGGGTCTGCAACGGGGCGTGGGGCCTGGCCGCGCCTGGCATCTGGAGACCCCACGTCTCCCGGGAGCACTGGACTTCCAGGACGTGGCATTGAACTGGGGCTGGGACCTGAACCGCGAGAGCCTGCTGAGGAGGGAACCGTGGGGATGACAGCAGCCGTCCTCACAGGGTGGCTGTCCCTCGGAGCCCACCAGCAGCAGCAGCGGAGGCCCCGGAAGTCACTAGGAATGCAGGTTCTCAGGCCCCATTCCGAACCTACCAGAAACTGGGAGGGGGCCCAGGAACCTGTGTTTCGAGGAGCCCCCCAGCTGACTGAAACACCCTGAAGGTTTGGGGAGCACTGAAACGGAAACTGGGAACGCCGCGTGGCCACCTTCCCCGGTGACTCGGGGCGTGGGATTCCGCGTCTCAGGCCCGGCTGAGCCTGGGCCCCGGGGACCCCCGCCTAGCCACTCTCCTCCATCCCCCCGACCCCTGACGGAACACACCGCTTGGTAGGGGGCAGGCTGTGCTACGCGGTTTAATAAATGCGACATTTTACATGACTTTGCTTGGCAAACGATGGGTCCTAGGTTCACGTTGACCCAGTAAACATGAATTATGACAGATTTGTAAAGTGCATCCTGCCGGTGTTAGGGTTCCCAGGGAAACAGAACCAGGGGATGGGGACACACCTATGCACACACACACACACACGTGCACACACACACACGCACGCGCACACACGCACACACGCACACACAGATTTATTATGAGTGCCTCACAGTTACAGAGGCTGAGAAGTCCCATGACCTGCCATGCGCAAGCTGGAGAACAAAGAAGCCAATGGTGTGGTCCAGTCCGCACCTGAAGGCCTGAGAACCAGGGGAGCCAATGGCCTCAGTCCCAGCCGAGGGCAGGAGAAGATGAGTGTCCCAGCTCAGCAGCCAGACCCCTTTCCTCCACCTCTGTTCTCTCCCCGCCCTTGACAGATTGGCAGCTGCTTTACTCAGTTCACAAATTCAAATGCTAATCTCTTGCGAAGCCGCCCTCAGACACCCCAGTGGTCATGTTTCATCAGCTGCCTGGGCATCGCCTTGGTCAGCGGGCTGCCTTCCCCCAGGTTTCGTCTCTTCGTGACCCGGGCAGACCCTCGCAGAGTGGCCCGACCGTCACGGGCAGTCGGTCGAACATTTCCAGAATGCAAAGGGACATGTTGCTGTAGGCCGGCCTCAGAGCTTGGAACGTTCGTTTCCGTACAGGAACGTGTTCAGACTTGGGTCACGGTCTCCTCGTTCCCAGAAACGTCACCTGCCTTTATCAAGTCCTGGCGACTGGGCCGCCCTGTTTCAGGGCCCCACGGGGTCGGTCCGTGGGCTAGGTCAGGTGATCAGCGGAGGCTTCGTCGCCTCTCAGGTGTGCCTCTCTGGGTCGGGCGGTCGCAGATGTGAGGTTTCGGGTTTGGTGTCACCCAGCCTTTCAGAAAACATCGCTTTGATCAGCAAGCACCACCTTCATCCAAAACTCTGCCCTAGCAGCGGCCTGTTCAGAACGGAAAGTTCTCGTCCCTACAGAGCTCTGGCTGCTGTGCCCTCAGGTGATGTCACAAAGGGCAGGGGTAGACCACAGACGTGGTGACCCCGGCATGGCCCCACACCCTCCCCTCTTATTCGCCAGCCCCCCCGGCACCTCCATCCTCGCCCTTGGCTGCCCTTCTCATCCCGTTCCCAGCTGGCTAGTATATGGAACGCAGCCATAGTCTTGCTATATTTCTTGAATGAAATTTTACACTCTTTGCTTTTTTTATGAGAAACAAAGGATCCCCCAACTTCCCAAAAGAAAAGGAAAACTAATGATGGACCTTTGAATGTGGCTTATGACGATTTTTTTTCCTTATGGCTCCGTTCATCTCAGTTTTTTAGAATCAC
>NW_011889294.1:465188-476870 GCF_000151845.1 Pteropus vampyrus | reverse complement strand
GTTGTGTGTGTGTGTGTGTGTGTGTGTGTGTGTGTGTGTGTGTGTAAGGGGGGCAAGGGAGAGAGAGCTGCCATGAATCTTTATGGTTTTCAGACCCTCAGCTTTTAGGAGGCACCCTGTTTAGATTGGACCCACTTAAGACATATTTTCATTCAAATTGCCAAAGATCACAGGACTTTCACGCCCACAGAACTAGGACCTAGCTGTCAATGCCATGTGGTACCAACACCGAGAAAGACTCCAGGGTCCAGAAGTATTTTCCAGGCCATTACAGGGAGAACAGTAAATGCCACAGTGCTGCCTAGAGGGTGGGCAAGCTGAACACCGCCTGCTACGCCCTCGTGGTCCACCCCAACTTACGTCTGTAAGATGGCACGGCTGCTCGCTACATGAGCGACGGGGAGGCTTTGTGTTGGGAGCCAGTCTTAGGGTCGTTTCATGAATCAAGGAACTCAACCGCTTAAGAGTAAAGAGTTTTGCCCCCTGGAAAGAAAGCGTGAAGGGCGGTTCTAACGAGCAGCCCGGGGGAGGACATGGACACGCAAGACATTCTTTTCGTTTCAAACAACTTCGAAGCTGTGTGCAGACTCATCTAGGAGTATTGATGAGTGATCTGTGCCAGCGTCAGCGTCAGCCTGGGAAGGAGCAGGGGAGAAGACTCCACTTCCTTCCCTGGAGACTAGACGGGACCCAGAGATGACAGAGAAAGGGCTGCTGGGAGACTCCTTTCTTCCCTGCACCTCCCTCACCCCACCTGCAGAGGGCAGGCAGCGCCCAGGAGCGGGAAAGGGGACGTCACGCGACATTTCCCTTCAGATGAGGTGCAGGCAGGCCCCGTGAGCCACACAGCACATTCGAGCTTGTCGAGTCCCGTCTATCCAAAGAAGGAGCTGCGACCTGTTTCCTCGTCCAAAGATGAGGTTGGTCCAAAAACAGCGTCAGCCCCCATTGCGGAATCTAAGATCTTGTATCCCAGAACACGACTTTGTGGCCAGCGGGAAGCCGAAAGGCATTCTCGAACAGAATTTAGCTTATAGCTCTCACACGGATCGCATCCTCTTTTTAAAAAAGACATTTCTGCCCTTTGTCTCTCAACTGTGCTTTAAATCTTTATCATGGAAAAAAAATGCCAAAATACATGGAGAACGACATGTATGTTATGTTTTCGCCACCCAGTATGAACAAACAGCAGCATTCTTCAGCTTTGCCTCATCCGCTTCTAAGAAATGAAATGTCACAGAACATTGACGTTCCCTTTGTTCCTGTCCCCAAGTCACATGTCCCTTCCTCACCCAGAGGTAAGCACAGCGTGATGCCGGTGTGTGGGTTCTGTGATTTTATGCATTTGCTACACACCTCGGTAGCCCCGGATACTTACTTGGGCTGTTTTGTTCAGTTTTTTCAAATAGATTCACACCGTATATAAATAGGTTGGCAACTTTTTTTTCATCCGCCGTTATAATTTTTAGATCTATGAGTGTTAAAACACGTAACTCTAATTCATCTTAACTTTCATAGAGTGCAGGCATTGTACAAATATACTCTCCAGTTCTCCCCTGCCAGTGGGGTCTTTTACTATTATACGGTTGCTGCCTTAAACTTCCCCACACTCTCCTTATGAAACGTCTGAGTTTAAGGTATGTTTGGAAAAGCAGAAGTACCGGGCACATGTATTATGCACTTTTAATGGTCCTAGGGAGCATCTAACAGCTCGACAAAGTACACAAATCAATTAATACCTGCTCAGCAGTCTATGAGTTCCCATTGCCCATGTTGCCCGTCAACATGAAGAAACCGTCAGACCTTTTAATGTTTGTCAAGCCGATAGGATGTGGCGATATAGTTTTGTTTAATTAAATATTCACTAATTTGTATTTCTCTGATCACGACTGGCCATCCTTTTCTGCCAGGGGACATCTGAGGTTTCCTCTTTTGTAAATTTCCTCTCCATAGTCTTTGCCTATTTTTTTTCCCCCTATAGGGTTGTTAATCTTTTTCATGATTTATAAAAGATCTTTATATATTTACATTACCAAGCATTTGTTAGCTATGTTGCAAACGTCTTTTCCAAACCTGTCGGCTGCACTTTGAGTTTTAAAATGTCACCCGAGAGGTCTTCTGCATATAGTCCTCCTGAAATAGTACCCCAAAGTCAGAAGGGAGTTGTTCACACAGTTATAAGGTCTACAAACACCAATAAAACTGTAGTCCGGTCATAACCATGTAACGTTTACATTATATGGGAAGCACTTTATACTTTTCGAGGCATCTTTTAATCACCGAATTTCAGCCTCAAAATATATATGAGGCTAGCAGGGGCCCCATTTCTCATCCGTAACATTCATTCGTTGATCATCGACATCCTTTAATGGTCAAAGTCTGGACTTTTATCTTTCTTCTGCAGCCGAGAAAGTTTGTCCAGGGTCACGGCCGTACTTAAGGGCACAGGCAGGTGTTGATTGCAGCTCCATAAAGCTGGGGGCGGGGGAGGGACAGGAGGCCCTAAAGTCTGTCATCTGGGCCCCTAGGCAGTACCTCTCCACACGAGGGCGGCACCGAGCTCAGCATTAGGAGAGAAGGAGAGGCAGAAAGACCTGCATCTGAGCCAGGCTTGGAGCCATCACGTCACCTTCCAAGACGTGGGTAGGATGACAGCGGCCCCCCTGGACTCACCCAGGCTGGAGCCCATCCGCATTTCTGCTTCAACGAGAAAAGGGCCACGCGGACCCACGGACGGACTCTTTTCATCGAGCGGTGAGGGTGGGGCCCAGACCGTCACCCTGAGCGCCCACTTGTGGCAATGTCGCCGGCTCGTGGCCACGGCAGGTCCGCCACACGGACGAAAGCGCGGAGCCAGGGCTCGTCCCCTCGTCGCTCTCAGCACACGCAGAAACAAACACGCGGAAACACGCAGAAACACGGCTTTACCCGGAACTTGAACCCGAGACTGAAGCCAAACGGGAATGGCGGGCCTGCTCGGCACGCGGTGACGTCACGGCGGCTGTGGCAGGGAGGCGGGACGGCCCTGTGCAGCCCGCAGGACACCGTCCACCAGGCCTGGGGCCCCATCAAGTCGCCGTGCAGACACTCGGCACAGCCTCGGAGCACTTAGGCTCGTTCTCTGGGAGGAGTTGACTGAGGCAGACCTCGGAGCATGTGGCGATGTCTGCATTTCTTGGGACACTGGCTTTGGGCTTGGCCCCTGACCGCGTTCACGAGTGGTGCCTTCTCCGTTTCCCCAGAAACCAAATATACCTGAACTAATTATGCAAAGTCCCCTAGTTTAACTCCCGGTCTTCTTTTTTGTTTGTTTATAATTACAATACAGAATCTCAGGCAGACAAATGCAGTCTGAATATACTTCACCTCGTGGCTTATCATGCGGAACTACTTATTTCTATTGCTATAGGACCGGATCGCAAAATTTTCCTTCCCCGCGCTGGGTAATGAGTCTGCTTCTGATGGGGTTCGAGGCGCGGAGACCATGCCTTAAGCACAGACGGTGTTCCACGAGTGTCTGCAAAACGCATGACTCAGCGGTCGGTGCCGGCCACCCCCTCCACCAATTTCAGAACTTCAAGGAGTCAGTAAAATTTAGGGTGGGAAGCAATTCATTGGGCAACCATAGAAACACGAAAATCATTCACATTCGTGGAAGTGTGTGCTAACACGTCCTCACGTTGCCTTTTGTTTTAAAGGCTCGTTAACAAAACCTGTTACAGCCTCTATGTCTTCTAGAGGTTTTTTGCATCCCCGACATAAACTTTTTAAGAGACCTAAAACCGAAGGGAAAACTTCCCACGAAACGCTGTGCTGCTCGTGGAGACCGAAGAGCCTGAGTCTTCCCCCACACGACCGTACACAGCCCTGAGTGCTAGGCACACCTGGGCAGGTGGGCCCGGGAAGGTGCCCACCACGGCTCCAGGAGAAAGCACCCAGGTGGCAGCTGTCCTAGGCCACGTGGCGGGACCTCGGCTTCCTCGGGCCTCGGCGCCCTCTGCAGCACAGGCTCCACCCTCTGAACCCCCAGGGCCGTCCCGGTGCTGAATTAAAGAGGTGACACCGTGCGGGCGCGCGGAAGTCAGCTGCAGCACCCTCCACCCCCAGCCCCGCCCGGCCTCCCCCTGGGCTCCCAGAGGGGTCTTTCCCGAGAGTCCCTCTGAGGAAGGTCGGCAGAAAGAGGACAACTGGACGGCTGGGGACGCCAGAGTTAGAGCAGAGTTCCAGGAGAGCCAGCGCAGGGGCCACGTCCCCAACAGAAGCCGAGGCAGGGCCTTCTCGATGCCCTGGAAATACTCTCCAGGCGTCTGCAGCGAAGATGAAACAGCACGGCCAGTGGGGACCCGGGGAGCGTCGTCCCATCTGCGGCAATCGAGGGCTTCAGACAAACAACGCTGGGATTGGCCAGGTCAGCAGCCTCCGGCCTGCGCCCGCCTCCTGTGCCTGCAGCTCAGTTGTAGGAGAGGTAATCGATGAGCCTGGAAGGGATGTCCAACCTGGCGATTTTCTCCAGCCCTCTGACGCCGGTGGCCTTTCGCAAGCTCACCCTGCACAGCTGGGACAGGGTCAGAGGTGTCTCTGGAAACAAAGGACAGGAAGCACATGAGGTTAGCTTAGCAGAGCTGAACATAGATAACTATCCTTCACCTTAAAGAATGCCAAGGTGGAGCTGGGAACGCCTCCGCCTCCCTTTCCCTGGAAGGAGGACGTGGCCCTGCTACGCCTTCCCTGGAAGGACGGCCAGGGACTGAGGAGGCGAGAGCGAGCGATGGAATCGCACCGACATCCACGGGCGTTCCATTTTGTGGGCGCTTTTGTGGGGTTTTGTTTCTTTTCGCTTTTTGCGATTTTTTTTCTCCCACTATGATATACCCTAGCACAAGGATGTGTCGGCAAAGCTGTAATCTACAGCCGGTAGGCTTGTTTATCAAACTTCCAGACAAATGAGGGACAGGGTGAGGGTCAGTGCCAGGCACATGCTGGCTGCCAGCTCCTGCCGCTCCAGGTCACAGGCTCTGCTCCCACTACTGAGTGCCACAGGGCGGGCGCAAGAGGACCCCAGGAGAACAGTGGCACGCCACAAAACAGCTCGGAAAGAGGACGCAATGCGGGTCCCGATGGCAGAGCGTCAGGACCTCAGGACTAAGCAAGCGGAAGCCTGAAGCCGTGGCTCAGGAATGCGAGCAAGCCAGGGCCGAAGGTGGAAGCCACCTGGACGTCCCTGGCAGCCGAGGCACGGGGACATCTGCAGAACAGAGCCTGGCCTGGAGGGCTTGCCTTTTAGAATGATCTCTGTTTGACAAAAATGTAAATTAACCGGAGAGTATTCTCTATTTTTGAAAGTTTTCGAAAGAAAAAAGTTCTTTGCAAGAAAATAATTAAGACGACTGATGAAATTTATTTTCCCATGTTACTTTGTCCCCCAAATTATTTGGGGAAAAAAAAAACCATCATCATTCAGGAAATGTTTAGCTGACAGATACGGAGTTTGCCACAAGCTCATACTGGATTTTGGTTGGGTCGAGCTGGCAAAATGTTGGATTAAGTGGTTCTTTTTAAAACCGACAGGTGTTGAAAGACTTGTGACTGTTATTCTATGTAAAGTCGTTTAAAATTTGTACCCAAAGAAGAAATCTTATCCTTAGCCAGATCGTTTGTACTCTGTGTCCTGAAGTATAGGTGAAGGTTACATCTACATTCTCAGCCTCACGTGGACTTAGTCCGAGATGGTGTGTTTACTCCTAAATGATCTGCTATGTATCTTGCATAACTGCCTCCCGGGCAATTCTAAAAGGCGCTGCGTCATTCAAACAGCTGGGAGAGCTGGCCTCACTTTCGTAGTGCTCGAAGCACTTGGCGGGGGCGCTGCTGCTCCACGTGTAGTCAGAGGGCTTCTTCCCCCGGTTGTCCCGGGCGTAGATGTTGCCGCCAAACTCGATGAGCATCTCGATGAGGTCCACGTTCTTCACCTTGGCCGCGTGATGAAGGGCTGTCTCGTGCAGCTTTGCCGCATTCACATTGGCCCCTGCGGGTCCAGAACAGAAACACCCATCACCAACGAGAGAATCTGGAGCTGAGAGAAACATGGGCTTGGATCTTTTCATCGAGCACAGTATGTAAAAGCAATCCTGGTCCAGGAAACAACATCAAGACAGACTCTGCTGCAGCCTTTTCAAAATCTTTTTCAAAATCCAAAAACAGTAGTTATTTTTTTTTTCTTATCACCAGAGAGCTAAGGACAGGCAGCAATACTAACGAAACGTAACTAGAAATAGAAAAACAAAAAGAAGAAAAGTAAAATGACTTTCCTGTGAGTTAAGAGGTGGTCCTAATGCCCACAGCCCCTGAGACTGGAGGCTCAGACTGAGCTACTCAACCCCTCCTGCCTGTCCAGGCACACGTGCGCCCATCACGCGTAGCTCACACATGTGCACACCATGCACACATGCACACACACACACACACACACACACACACACACAAACACACACACCGAGGCACAGGACAGAGGCTCTAAAAATGTGTTGCATAAATGAGGGAATAGTCCTTAAACTTAAATATGTTTTTTACTACAGGGAAGCCCAAAGGAAAAACAGGAGATTGTTTCCCACACACCTCAGAGTTCAGGTAAGAGAGGAGGTCTGGTAGCTGTGAGTTCAGCTCTGCCATCCACCCCTTTCCCGTGAGAACAGTAGACATTCAGACAGATGCAAACAGGCAATAGGTAAATGCGGCACTTTTAAATACATTTAAAGACACAGATGTGATTAAAACGTTTGTATAAAATGTCATCCTTAGGGCACAGCCATCAAAATTCTACTCAGCGGGATTTCTTGGAGCCTCAAAATTCTTTTTAAGAAAAATACTACTTCCTCAAAGCCTGCTCCTAAGTGGATATAGAGAAAGGAGATAGAAGAGATTTTTTTTTTTGTCTGTTTTTGTTTTCTACGTTCACTGGGCCGGACCTTCTAAATCCTGAAATCCTACTTTTTTTTTTCCAATTACAGTTGACATACAGTATTATATTAGTTTCAGGTACACGGCATAGTGGTTAGGCATTTATATAATTTATGAAGTGGTCCCCCCGATATGTCTAGTCCCCGCCCGGCACCGTACACAGTTATCACAATATTATTGACTATATTCCCTGTGCTGTACTTTAATGCCCCATGGCTATTTTGTAGCTGCCAATCTGTACTTCTCCATCTTTCCCTTTTTCACCCAGCCCCCAATGCCTCTCTCATCTGGCGACCATCAGTTTGTTCTCTGTATCTATGAATCTGTTTCTGTTTTGTTTGCTGGTTTGTTTTTTAGATTCCACTTATCAGTGAGATCATATGGCATTTGTCTTTCTCCGTCTGACTCATCTCACTTAGCATGAGACCCTCTAGGTCTGTCCGTGTTGTTGCAAGATTTCATTCTTTTTTTGTGGCTGAGTAATAGTCCATTGTATATACGTACCACCTCTTCTTTATCCATTTGTCTATCCAAGGACACTTAGGTTGCTTCTACATCTTAGCTATTGTAAATAAGGCTGCAATGAGCACAGGGGTGCATATATGTCTTTTCAAATTAGTGTTTTCGATATCTTCGGATAAATACCCAGAAGTAAAATTGCCAGGTCATGCGGTAGTTCTATTTTTAATTTTTGAGCAACCTCCACACTGTTTTCCACAGTGGCTGCACCAATTTACAATCCCACCAACTGTACACGTGGGTTCCCCTGGAGAAAACTCTTTTAAAGAAGTCCAGCAAATAGCTAGCATCAGTGAAGTTATCCCCCAAATAATAGGTCAAATCACAGTCATAAAATATTATTAAAGTGGGGTTTTAAAAAAAATCCGATCACCAGCATGTCACCATGCAATGCTACGTGCGGAGGGCCAAGTCAGAAAATGAGAGGGCATAAGGCTATTAGACTTTCTAGTCCCACTGCTCAAAAATATTTGAAAAAATCCTGCTTTCTGATTTCTGACTGAAAATAGTTTTGGTCCCCTAGTGGATCATGAAAGCCACGTGACAGTGGTCCGTGACAGTGGACCGCGTGATCCCCGGAACACTCTGCCACGGTGACACAGGTGAAGAGACGCTCTCTCTGCTTCCCACAGCCAAACTCAGAAGTCCGGTCAGGAAACAATCCCCCAGTGAGGAAGAAGGCTAAATTGCCTAACGTTTTAATTTGGCAGAAGTGCATTGTAAGAATAATATTTAAAAGCAGTATAGTAAGTAAAAGAAGCATTTTCCCTGTGGTCTAACCACCGTTCGGCATCATGGGTTTTCTTCCAGTACTTTCCATGCGTGAATAAATAAGTGTATGGTGTTGCAGTCACCATGCAAATATGAATTGGAAAGCTAAATGCAAACTTGTAATGAAAAGTAAGTGGTAACGTCTACAGAATCGAACATCCTAGTAGCTTTCTCTCTGGTCATTAATCCTCACAATATTCTTGCCAACAGGGAACGAAAGAGACTGTCTCTATGTTAGTGACAGAGAAGGGGGCACAAGGCAGGTAAAGCTTTTCTCGTGGTGAAGGAAAAAACTATGGCTGAAAATACCCCTACAGAAGACACCTCCCTTCCTTCCTGTTCAGTGTGCTTTCTCTGTGGACAAGGCTTCTATGGGGTAACTCTTTCCAGAGGGTACAAAACGGGATCTTTTAAAAACGTGTTCTTGGCATCATTGGATTGGGTATAAAGAAAGGACTGGTGACTAAGAGGAAAGCTGGCACGCTCTGCAGCAGTTGGGAACAACGGGCCAGAGGTACACAGGGCAGCATGGGTGGGTTTTGAAAACAGGGCTGAGCAGAAAAAAAAAAAAACCCTAAAAACAGGAAATACGGTAAGATCTATATAACACAGTACCATTTATGTCCATTACAAATACATGCTACAAGCGACGATGTGCATCTTACAAAAACACATACAGATACACATTAGGTGGTGGGATGTGGGGGGTGGGGGAAAGAAGGGAGAAGCGGGGGGAACTGGCTTTGTGTGGACTAAGGATGGTAATGTACCTTGAACCGAGTGTGGAGAGAGAGAGAGCCTAAGAGTCAGCAAAACAGCTGATGCATCTGGGAACTGAGTATCCTCAGCCTCATGGTTCAGAGAAAAGGGGCCAAAGTCTGCTCATTATCGAAATCCTGCTTTCAAAGCAAAATAGGACTGCAGTGGACTCAGAGTTAAACCTTAGCCAGCGAAGACAAGGAGGGACTGTCACCAACCAGCTCAGCACAGCAAGACCCCGGCACAGTTCCCTGGCAGAGCAGGCACACACAGCTCACTTCCGTGTGGCTGACACAATAACGGAGACACGTGTGACAACAAGTACTGTGCTGGGAAGGGGGAAGCAAACACTCACTGTTCAATCAGCTGCTCTGAGCGCTTACAGCAGAGTTAAATATTTACTGCCGGCGATCAGATTAAAAATCACCCCACCATAATAATGGGACTTTCCCCTTCCCCAGACCTCCTCCTCTGCAAAAATCATAAGCAGCTCGGGGACTGGGCCTCATTGCTCCAGAAGACGGACAGCCTCCGTATCAGCCCCTGCCGTCACCCTGGCCCCCCCACAGCTCAGCTCCAAGAGCAGGGCCCGGCCCTCTCTGAAATCACGAGCATATTTTTCTAGAGATGTGGTCAGTGGTTTTCATTCGATTTTCCAAGGGGTCTGTGACCAGCCCTGCACAAAGCTGAGAATCGTTGCTTTAAAAAGAATCCATATGCTGTCCTTTTCTCTCTACTTTTCCTATAGCTAAAAAGAAAAAAAAAAAAAGAGTTTTCTGGAATGAAAAGAATTACAATAAAAATAGTTTCCTTAAAAAAGAAAAAGACTGCATGTACTCTACGAAGGAATGTAGAGGCTGTCAGAGGTTGGAGTAGTAATCAAGAATGGAGCCCCGAGCCGACGGCACAGTGGCAGCCAGCATCGCGAGACGGCACTGACACATCGGGGATGCTTCCCCCAGGAGGATCTCTCCACCCCTCATTCAGTCCCCCAGGTCTATGGAAACTCACTTGGAAATCTACCAGGTCCCCTGTTTCAGGCTTAGATGGACATTCAGTCACCTTCTCACGCCTTTCCAACCCGCCCCGCGGGCGCGGGCGTGGTCCCGGGGTGGGGGTGGGCGGGATGACCTAACTTCCAGCATCCAGTGTGGGCCCTGATTGGGTTCACCCCTGCTCCCACTCGGGCCCGAGCCAATCGGAATTTGACAGCGGTTTGGACACGGGGCCCAGTTAAGGCCAATGGGACATAATAGGAGGCGTGAGGGGGAAGCCTACCAGGAACCTCGGGAGGTGACGCATCTGACTTCAGCCACCTCAGCATGTGGTCAGGTGAACACTTAGGACAGCAGAATTGCAAAATTCAAAGGACGTGCGTTCTTGATGACACCGTCGAACCCCTGGGGCAAACTGACTCTGAAACTTGCTCTCGTTCTGGTTCATTCAGTTGCCCGAACCAAGAATTAAACGCCTCACCCAGGTGGAGCTGGCCTCCTATCACGAAGGAGAAATTACCTCTCAAGTGTTAATCCAGAGAGGATATTGGGATTAACACCATTAATTTGACCCTTCCCCCTACAGACGCAACAAAAGGAGCTACAACCGTGGAACGAGGGAGTACTGAGCGCGTACAGAGGGTTGGTGCGCTGTGAAACCCATATTTTAAAAGCTCAGCAGTAATGATAGGTAGACACCCTACCTAGGCCGACACATGGGACCAATCCTCTGATGAGTGACTTGGCGGGAAGACTTACGACGGTTTCTAATCTAGATAGTTTCTCATTGCATAAAAAATAAGAACTGCTCCCATAACCAACCTGACACAAAATGAGTCTTTTTCACTGAAAAGACTTAAAAGCGACACCTTAAAGTGAATAAGACTCACTCCTAAGAAACTACATGGAACTTAAGCTCAAGTGACCATCATCCCAAGAGAATTCATAATCCTTCTGAATAGTTTTGTTTTGTTATCTTAAGCTTTATCCAGAATAGATGAGCTAAATTTTTTTTTCTCAACAAAATATTTAAGTTGGGTTCATAGTGAAAACTCCTCGTCAATACCCTCTTTGGCTGCATTGTAAAACTCCTGTAGTGGACAGGTCCTGAATCCAACTTCGGTTGGCTGGGTTCTTCTTTATCTTGCTTGCCTTTTTCATCTTGAGAACTTCTCTACCCTGAGCATTTTTTATTTTTTTATTTAAAAAAATTTTTTTTAATTACAGTTGACATACAGTATTATATTAGTTTCATATATTAGTTATATGACATAGCGATTAGGCATTTATATAACTATGAAGTGATCACCTCAGCAAGTCTAGTAACAATCTGTACTTCTTAATCCTTTTATCGTTTTCACCCCTCCCCCCAACCCCCCTCCCATCTGGCAACTGTTCATTTGATCTCTGTATCTATGAGTCTGTTTCTGTTTTATTTGTTCATTATTTTGTTTTTTTAGAGTTCATATGTGACATGATACGGTATTCGTCTTTCTCTGAGTTGTCTTGGTGTGGGCCTCTTTCAGTTCATCTTGTTTGGGACTCTGTGCTTCCTGGGCTTGTATGTCTATTTCCTTTGCCAGTTTAGGGAAGTTTCCAGTCATTATTTCTTCCAACGGGCTTTCAGTCCCTTGCCCGCTCTCTTCTCCTTCCGGGGCCCCGGTGACGCGAATGTTGGTAC